>NC_135220.1:7895319-8195319 GCF_052324685.1 Brachyhypopomus gauderio | reverse complement strand
AACAAATCGCCATCTCTAATGTTAACTTTTACAGCTACAGCGATAAGCAGGGTTGCCAACTCTCACGCATTGAGAGTGAGACACACGCATTTGACCGTCTTCACACTCTCACACACCCGATTTCTCACGCCGAAAAAAAATCTAGTTTATTTACCTCTGATCCACATCTATGATTCAATGAGTTACTAGTTCGCTCTGGCGATAACCACTGGCAATCGATCGCTATATAATACTTAATTTGTGTCCATTTTACCCCCCCCCCCCCAAAGATCAAATCTCACTCCAAGTGATCTTGAAAAGTTGGCAACCCTGCGATAAGTAAGTTCTAAGTTAACGCTCTGTTTATGGTAACTTTAGCAGCTAACTAGCAATTTAGATTACAGAGATGACGGTCCCTATTCATCATTGTTGTCACAATTAGCCACAACATGCTTCAGGTACATGCTTCAGGTACATGCTCGTACATCGCGGTTGTGCTGCCGTGGAAGGCAAGTTCTGCCTTGCAGATATTGCACGCGTTTCGGAACCCGACTACGGAAAATGATCCCGCACTTTTGAGTTCCGTATCCGGGTAGCCACGATACCAGAACCTGTCTGTATAACGTCCTGAGATGTCGTCAACTGTCTACCCCGGTTTCCACTACTGCGCATGTGCGTCAAGGACAGAAACGCAGACGCAGCAGTGGAAACTGTCGCAGCAGTAAAATTAGTCGTCGACTATTTTAGTAGTCGACATAGTCGTGACTAGTCGACTAATCATGGCAGCCCTACCCACAATAGCTGTGTCATGGGCAAACCTCTGAATATGACAACTCTGAGTTGTAGCAGAAGTCCGTGGCATACAGGGTGAAAAGAAAAGGGGCCAGCAATGTGCCCTGTGGAGCTCCAATGCTGCTGATCAGTGTCAGACATGATGTCCTTCAGTACTGTGGCCTGTCAGTAAGGTAGCTGTAAATCCATGTGACCAGGCAGGGGTCCACTTGCATCCTGTTCAGTTTGTCCTGAAGCATAAGGGGCTGGGTGGTGTTGAAGGCACTCGAGAAATCAAAGAAGAGGATCCTCACAGTGCCTTTTCCCTTATCCAGGTGTGAGTGGGCTCGGTGTAGAATGTAGAGGATGGCATCTTCCACACCAACACCTGGCCGGTACGCAAACTGTAGACAGTCATGAGCATGTTGAACCTGTGGTCTGAGGAGACAGAGGAAGAGCCACTCAAAGGTCTTCATAAGGTGTGACGTGAGTGCCACTGGTCGGAAGTCATTCAACTCACTGGGCCGGTTCTTTTTGGGCACTGGAACTATACATGAAGTCGTCCAGAGAGTAGGCACTCTCCCCAGTTGTAAGCTGAGGTTGAAGACATTGAAGTGGTTCACCCAGTTCCACAGCGCAGGTCTTTAGTAGACGTGGACACACCTCGTCCTGGCCTGCTGCTTTCCTAGAGTGAAGTTTCCTCAGTTGACCCCTCACCTGGTCTGCAGTGATGTGTGAGGGAGTCTGTGATAAGATCGGGGTGGAGGAGGAGGAGGATGCTGCAGTAAATGATGGAAGGTGTGTTGAGGGAAGAGGGAGATATGACTGCAGTGAGGGAGAGGGTGAGGGAGACATGGACTGATTGAGCAAGGCTTCCACTCTATCCATCCATACTGCTAATCTTTTCATCTCTACCTCTGATTCTTTACTCCATAACACTAGCATGAAAAGGCCGACAGTGTGGTTGCATGCTCAGATGCAAGCAGCATGCCAGAGACATTGGAAAAACTTCCTTTAACAGTTCGACAAAGGGAAGCTGAAAGTCCCTACAATACATCCAGCACCTACAGTCCTGGGTAACTAACATTTGCATCTTACATCTTGGTAATGTGGTATAGGAGGGTAATTTGATGAGTGGTATTTGTTTCATTTATATATTGCCTTTTACAGACCCAAAGTCACGTTAGAGAAGCAGCACAGAAATAAAATAAATGTGCGTGATGGACAAGAATGGAACATGGAACACTCACATGAACACACTTTATTAAGATTAGTTTACATTAGTGTATTATCTCTTATGCCATGGATTATATACATTTTGGATTAATCTTATACATGGATTAAACTTTTGTGTAGCTTTAAATTTTTGTGCAGTACTGTAAGTATTATAACATTAACTCTTACGTGTCTTATAGGTTTTATGACATCAGGCTTATATTAGCACATAACCTGCTATTACAAAGACTTACACAGCAAAGCAAGGATGCTATAACCCACAGACGAAACGCTTACCACCCAATTCCTTGACGTTCAGTATGGCGTTCTGGAAAGGCACTGCTTTGATGCTAAAACCTGCGTTTGAAACAAGAGCAGAATTATTCAAGGTCAACAATAAAAAGAAATCCTTTAGCTACTCTTTAAAAGTTATACATCTGATATTTATCAAATTACCTTTCTATTTTATTATTATTTAAAAATATATTTTTTCTTTTATTCAGCATTAAAGCCAGAAAAAGTGGTATGGTATATTATGATTACAAATGATAGTGATGTACTGTATAATGATTGTATAATGCACTTAAATATATTGTTAAATTATTGCTTGCATGCTCACTCTCTCTCTTAGATATCTGGCAACCAAAGTGAGTACACCTCACAGTGAACATGTCCAAACTGTGCCCAGTTTCTATGTTTTGTGTGCCCACCATTATCTAGCACTACCTTAACGTTCATGGACATAAAGTTCACCAGAGCTGCACGGGTTGCACCTGGAATCCTCTTCCACTTCTCCATGATGACATCACGCAGATGGTGGATGTTATTAATAATAATAATAATAATAATAATAATAATCTTTATTTGTATAGCACCCTACATACATGCATCTCAAAATGTTTTACAGAATAAAAAAAGAAACATTAAAAGGAAGCAAAGATAAGAAGACAAAAATAAAATATTAAAAGAAATTAAAGATAAAAAGGAAACAAACACAATAAAATAATCTAATAAAGTAAATAAGATGGAACAGAGTTAGAGTTTCTTAACTAAAAGCAGATCTAAACAGGAAGGTTTTGAGATTCTTCTTGAAGCTGTGCAGGGATGAAATGCCTCTGAGCTCTTCAGGAAGAGAGTTCCAGAGCTTTGGGCCATAGTGGCTAAAAGCACCCTCGCCAATCTTTAATCAGCTTTTTGAAATCACCAGTAGATTACTGTTTGAAGACCTGAGAGACCTGATTGGAACATATCTAACCATTTCACTGAGGTAAAGAGGAGCAAGACCATGAAGACATTTAAAAACCATAATTAGAACCTTAAAATCTATTCTAAAGTTGACAGGTAACCAGTGCAAGGAGTGGAGTGCAGGTGTAAAATGATATCTCTTTTTCCTGCCCTTGCAGCAGCGTACTGAACTCACTGTAGGTGAGACTAAAGGCCAAGATATACTTGCTGTTAACTACGCGTTCGCATCATGGCTGCTTCGCGTATCCTGCGTCGGTTTGGCGCGTAGGTCTTGCACGTCCTCCAATAGTTAACGTGACGCGTACGCAAACGTTGTCTACGTGAACGCATGGGCAAACAGCAAGTATGTTTCCAGCCATAGAGCTCTCTGAAAGAGCAGATAGAACAGTGTTACAATAATCTAGCCTTGACGTGATAAATGCATGGACAAGTTTTAAACTGTGAGCAGGAGAGAGCATATCTCGGACCTTAGCGATGTTTTGAAGGTGAAAATAAGCTGTCATGCATGTAGTCATTATGTGTGATTTGAAGCTGAGCTCATTTTCAAAGGTGACACCCAGGTTCCTAACACAATGTTTGGCATTCAGATTCATTTGATTTAAATAAGTCTGGACATCATTGCTTTGTGAATCACTACCAAGAACAAGAACCTCTGACTTCTCTTTATTTAATTGTAGAAAATTGTCAGACATCAATGTCTGTATATCATCTATGCAGTCAAACAGTGAGCAAATTGATTTTAGGGCTTTAGGTTCTAGAGAAATATAAAGTTGAGTGTCATCTGCATATTGATGATAACTAATACCATGTTTGTTAATGATATGTGGTAACAGAAGCATATATAGGTTGAACAGTAACTGCCTAAGAATTGATCCTTGCAACAAGTTTTTTGTTTGACGTATATTTTGTACTAATATTTTTTCGTCTGATTACATTTTTATTTAGATTTTGAGAGCCATGCCACCGGCTATTTAAAAGAACTGGAATGTAACACTGACTAGGAGCATGGGTTCCAGTGTGTCAGACCTGAGAATTCACAGAGTGTGCAGGAGAAGTAGGTGAGTTCCTAGAACTTGGCCAATCCATCACCTTTACCTTCAGTTTCCTCAGAATTGCCAGTTGTCATCTTGGATGTGTGTTTGGTGGCATTATCATGTTGGAAAACTGCCGTGCGGGCCAGTTTATGATGGGAGAGGATCATATCACACAATGGGGCACATTTTGGACATGTTCACCGTGCTGCCAGCTTTTTGGACATTAATGCTCTGTGCCGAGTTATTTTCAGACAGTAAATCTGTACTGCTAAAAAACTGTACACAGTACTCCAAGTTATATCCTAGTAGTCAATTATATAGTGTTGATACACAAAAAGATACAATAAAACAATAAAACACTCTAGAAACAGAAATACATCACAAGGCCTAGATATCTTAAATCTGTTTACGCCATCTGCTTTACTAAAAGTTACTGCAAAAGAAGGAAAAGAAAATCATTCACTGCACTACCCTGCATCCACATATTAGTATCTCACAAAAATAGGTGTGTGTACGTTTGTATGATGTATGTGGGTGGGTGTGTGTGATGTATGTATGTGGTGGGTATGTGTATGCATGTGTGATGTATGTATGTGTGCGTGCGAGGCTGCTGTAGTGTAGCAAAGGTGTGTGTACGTGTGTGGTGTGTGTGTGAGAGACTGCTGTAGTGTAGCAGAGGTCTGGGGTTTCGCACTGACCTGTGGTAGGGACTATGCTGTCTGTGGCTTCGTTACAAAGTCTGGAGAGCAGACTTGTCTTTCCAGAGCCTGTGAGTCCAATACACACTACATCGTACTCTGGTCTGGGGGGAGGAGGTCCTTTACAGCACAGCGTTCTAAAACACTGGGGGAGAGAGAGGGGTTTTTAACATACAGAAAATATATGAATGAAAAGAAGCAGATACAAAAATCAATGCATGAAAAGAGATGAGAGAAGTATGGGACATATTAACTCTAACTACTTAAACAGGTAGAACAATGTTTATCTCCATCACACAATACAAGTGAGAGTGGGTGTGTCGGCATGTTCATGCATGTGTGTCACTCTAGAAACTGAAATACATCACAAGGCCTAGACATCTTAAATCAGTTTACGCCATCTGCTTTACTAAAAGTTACTGCAAAAGAAGGGAAAGAAAATCATTCACAGCACTACCCTGCATCCACTGAACTCATAGGGGCAGTATTCCCAGAACATTTTGTAATAATGACCCCAATATATCTCTTACAAACTCAGCATGTAGTCTCTCAGTTGTTGTCAATGGTTTTTGTTTGACATCTTGACGATGTAAAATATTACATGGCCTACATCTGTTATCACAACATGACACCAATAATGCATAAGAGATCAAATGTCATGTAGTAATATAATAAACAAAATCAAAGCTCTCAGGATATGGAGGTGGGGGTTGGGGGGTTGAAGCATTTTTGTATTTTAGCATCAATTCTTCTCCAAGAACCCCTGTCCCCCAATTCTGCCTGCCCTGTCCAGAAACATGAACTAGGAGGATGCTACATCACTGCTTTAACTACAATAGTTTTAACCAAAGACAAATCAGTAAACATTTAAAACTTGAAATAAACGAGTAGACTAGAGAGAGACACTGATTTTATTTGCAAATGGTCAATTCTTCTTTCTCTCCAACCATAGTACAGTGTAGGCATAGGGATGAGAGAACTCATCACATTACACATGTACATATCGAGGAGTAACCTCCAGCCCTCCAGGCATGGAGACAGCAGTCTCGCATTAGATGTATACTGAGCACAGGCCGATCGTGTGTAGAGAGTGAGAAATTCTGACTACAAAATGAGCAGGAATGGTTGAACAGAGAAAGGGTGCCCTCTAGTGGACATAACTTCTTTCATTTCCTTAAGAACACTGGTTTAAGGTAGCATGAACGTTCTATTTCTATGAGTGCAATTAAGTATAAATGCATTTTAATCCAAAGCTTTTAGAGACGGTGGTGCCTGCCATGGATGTTTCATTTGAATGCTTTGGGGCCACACTGTACTCCAAGCACAGAAACATATCAGACTGTACACTTTTGTTGCTGTTTTTTGAGTATCTTTCTGTGTGAGAAACAAGCATGCTCCACAGCTTAGAATGTGGAATAAAAGATCAAAGTTAAGATCAAAGTCTTGCTAAGCTTTCTCTGAAATGCTCATTTTAGATATACTGGGGAATAGAGACGTCATTAGCTCACCTCTCTCCTCAATTGGGAGTCACTTTTAGTTTAAATGTGACAATAAAAGATAAAAGTCTGCTTGAACAGGAAGACCAAAAAATATATATCACCACAAGGTGGCGTGAGAAATATGGATGGAAATATGGGTTTAACCTTTTTTAAAACACATTACATCAAGATTGCAGAGGCTTCTTTTGAAGATTTTATCACAGAAGGTAGGGTTTCACAAAAGTGCACTTATGGGTTCTTTGAGCTAAACGGTTGTGGGAAATTTTTGTGATTTGTTTTCAATTTTATTTATTTTAGTGACAGAGAAATTTTCAATACCCCTTGATGCACTGTTGAAAGTGACGGATGAGACAAACAGAGGTGGATCAAAATGTGTTTGCTGATCTCGCAGTCTCAAAGGACATCTGCTTTGTCATCCATGATGACTCTAATGGTAAATGATTTGCTCTTACATGATAAGCATTAGGGCTGCACGATTAATCATATTTTTATCGTTATCGCGATGTGAAGTTTCACGATAAACACATCGAAAGAGCCACGATAACTCCTTGAATAACAGCAAACTCAAATTGCATTATCCTCGTCCAGCAATAGAGGGAGCTATTCGCGCTGCAGACTATGATCACGTGACGTAAGTAGGCAAGTCAACAAGTCAACACTAAGAATCGATCGCGATATAATACTTAATTTGTCTCCATATCACACTCGCCACCCCCCCCCCCCCCGCCGACAACTTACACTCGCAGATTTTGTGCGGAAAATTTTTGTAGGACCTGGCAACCCTGGAGTGAGGTGAATACGCTCATCAGACACGCGATTTGGTTTAAGCCTGGTTTACACTTGATGCGGCGCGAGGGTCCGGGAGGCGAAAATAACGTAATCGCGGTGGCTTCGCCCGTGTGCAATGGCCTCGCGCGCTGTCGATTCACGAGGTCGTGCACCTCTCGAATTTTGTAAGTTCGCGCGCGCCGCGTCTCAGCGCAATGAGAACAGTCATGTTTGCAGGGTTCATACACCTATACAAGGTGGAATTCAAGCACTTGTACATCACTTTCAAGGTCCATTTCAATAATTCCCAGCACGTTAAACTTAATTGAATTAAATATTTATACATATACTCTAAATGATTCAAAATAATTCGCTTTTTTATCACATTATTTAATGATATTTATTTTCAAAACGCCCAATCTTAACGTCTTCACGTTCTCTCATGTTTCGTCCTGGAATTACAAGAGGCTCGTATTTGTTAACGTAATACAAGAGAATTGTTCAGTCAGACAGATATTTGTTGTGAAACGAAGTAGTTACAATTTCAAGCATTTTCAAGTACTTTAGCCTAAATTCCAGCACTTTTCAAACCTGAAACACAAAGCAACATTAAAATTGGTCAGGTAAAAGTTCATTCCCCTGTATTTGAGGGGTGTTTTTTTATACTACTAGGCCTACATATCGTTTCGGACAACACTGCAAAGAATGTGACACGGCAAGATTAAATGCTTCCGCCGTTCGCGGAGGTTAACGAGGTGTGCGGAGTCGCTCACTCGTGAAAGTATAAACCTAGATTGAATCTATTGTTGAATAAACCTGCAAAATATTTGGAATTATTCTAGATTCATTACACAGTAAAAAACAAAACAAATTAACGTGCTGCTGTTCAGAGAGACACTACATTTCTGTATTTTTATCTTAATTTATCGTGGTTCACATCGATATCGGGATATCCAACAATGTTATCGCACATCGCAATTCTAGTCCATATCGTGCACCCCTAATAAGCATGTGTATATATTAATAATATAATAATTTCACACACTTGTATATTGAAACAGTTCTCACAGATTCTGCCACAAAGCCATCCTCACCCAGCTTGACAGATACAATGTCCCTGACTTCTTCAAGCAAAGATAGTGACAGTGATGCATTCTACCCAGTTAAATGAATTAGAAGGGAGGAAGAAATGTTGCAAAACTCAGCAGCCAAGGATAACCGTCTTTAGGCCTTCACCTATGGTGTTCTAATTAAACAATGTTTATAGCCATCTATAATTGCACGGTCTGTTTAATTATGTTGATTTTGTGACATTTTTATTAGAGGTGGGACGCGAAAAAAATAATTTAACGAATTAAGCTTTGTAATTAATTAATCAAATTTAATTGCATTTTAATCGCATTTCACTATTTAACATGAGAAATATTAATTTAAGTTTGAATTAGGAGTGCACGATATGGACTAGAATTGCGATGTGCGATAACATTGTTGGATATCCCGATATCGATGTGAACCACGATAAATTAAGATAAAAATACAGAAATGTAGTGTCTGAACAGCAGCACGTTAATTTGATTTGATTTAGGTTTATACTTTCACGAGTGACCGTAGCGCGCGACTCCGCACACCTCGCGTGAACCTCCGCGAACGGCGGAAGCTTTTAATCTTGCCATGTCACATTCTTTGCAGTGTTGTCCGAAACGATATGTAGGCCTAGTAGTATAAAAAAGCTCAAATACAGGGGAATGAACATATACCTGACAAATTCTAATGTTGCTTTGTGTTTCAGGTTTGAAAAGTGCTGGAATTTAGGCTAAAGAAATTGTAAAATTGTAACTGAAATTGTAACTACTTCGTTTCACAACAAATATCTGTCTGAACAGTTCTCTTTTATTACGTTAACAAATACGAGCCTCTTGTAATTGTAGGATGAAACATGAGAGAATGTGAAGACGTTAAGATTGGTCGTTTTGAAAATAAACAACCATTAAATAATGTGATTTAAAAAAGCGAATTATTTCCAATCATTTCAAGTATATGTATAAATATTTACCTCAATTAAGTTTAAAATAGACCTTGAAAGTGACGTACAAGTGCTTGAATTCCACCTTGTAAAGGTGTACGAACCTTGCCAACATAACTGTTCTCATTGCGCTGAGATGCGGCATGCGAGAACTTACAAAATTCGAGAGGTGCACAACCTCGGGAATCGACAGCAAGCGATGCCATCGCGCATAGGGATGCACCGATCCGATATTAGGATCGGATATCGGTCCCGATATTAACAAAATTAGCTGGATCGGGTATCGGATAATCAGGCCGATCCATGGGACCAATATAATTTGCTTTAATTTGTTTGCGACGCGTGCTACGCCATACGTCAGCAGCACGTGTGCAGCGTGCCAGGAGACTTAGAAATAGGCACAACAACATGGAGCGAGGCAAAGAGTCAGCTGTGTGGAGGTATTTTACGCTTGCTACGCCAACAAGTTCGACGGCGACGTGCAATATCTGTAAAACAAATGTTGCAAGGGGTGGTGGTAGCACTGCAAAATACAATACAACAAATTTAATTAAGCACCTTAAAAGCTACCATGGTAAAGAGCACGCCGAGTTCACAACGTTACAGTCAAATAAAAAAAAGACGCAGGAGACAATACGAAAGTTAACTTTGCGGATGCCCTGCAAAGACGTGAAAAATTTCCACCCGACAGCGTGAAAGCGACAAAAATAACAGAGAAAGTTCTGGAACTTATTGTTTGGGATGCGCAACCCATGTCGGTGGTCGAAGATGAAGGCTTTGCCAGAACTGTACGAGAAAGCATGTGGACACATATCAGAACAGTTAAAAGATGTTAATGTAATGAGCTTCACGACAGATATCTGGAGCTCAAACGTGTGCCCTATGTCACTTTTAAGCTTAACTGTCCACTGGTTAGACGCAAGTTTTACGCCTCACAGTGCGATGCTCCAAGCAAAAAACTTTCACGGATCACACACCAGCGACTCAATTTCGACTGCCATGAGGGAAATGCTCGATCAGTGGCATATTCCCTTGAACAAAGTGCACGTCATTTTGAGGGACAATGCTAGCAACATGAAAAAGGCGATGGACAGCATGGGAGTGCGTAGCTTGGGCTGCTTTGCTCATATGTTGCAGCTCGTTATTAACGAGGGACTATTGTCACAATGGAGAGTGAGTGATGCCATTGCTAGCGGCAGGCAGATTGTGGGACATTTTAAACATTCTCCACTCGCATATTCACGGCTACATGATATCCAGCTCCAGATGCAAATGCAACCTAAACTTCTGCAACAAGACATCAAGACAAGATGGAATAGCACGTACTTTATGATCGAGTCTCTTCTGGAACAGAAGCGAGTGCTTTGTGCTTACGTTGCTGACCATGACCTGCCCACGACACTGACTGCTAACCAGTGGGCCTTGCTAGAAAAAACTAACTGTTCTAGCACCATTTGAAGAGCTAACTAGGAAAGTAAGCTCATCCACCTCCTCTACCGCTGATGTTATTCCAACTGTCACCGTCCTCAAACGCATCCTGGCTAAGGAAGGTGAGGCAGATACCGGCATAAAAACAATGAAAAAGACCCTGTTGCAAGCTGTTGTCAAACGCTTCAGCACTGCAGAAGATGAACCTGTCTACGCTCTTGCTACATTGCTGGACCCGAGATATAAAGACAGGTAAGATTCTAAACTTATTGCGTTATAGTATCTTTCTCTCTTTCTACAGCACCACAAACAGTACCTTGAAAATTTCAATGCAATAAGATGCCATGATGTGCATTAAAAAATGTTAATTAGAAAATATAAAAGATAAATTACATATCCTTTTTATACATACTTTTTCATGTCTATATTACTTTGATCAGCCTTAAGTTTTATTGTTACATCCAAGAATTTAGTGTCTCAATGAGGTGTGAATTTGAACCAGTGTTTTATATATTTAACATGTTTGATTTTTGTGTCAGATATTTTACAAATGCAGAGTCTGCAAAGCGTGCAAAAGATGCACTAACAAAGGAACTTGAAGAAGTCTTGAGGAGCAGCACAGCTGGAGCATTTGAGACTTCAGAGCCACCAGAAAAGTCCCCTCGGGTGGAAGCAGCAGCAGCAGCAGACACAAGCAGCTTTATGAAAGAATTTGACCAAATTCTAGAGGAGTGTGAGGGACCTGATGCAGCAAGCAGCTCAAGCCCTGCTGTTGATCTGTGTAGATTTTTTACTGAGAAAACAATCACTGCCTCAGACAGTCCATACCAGTACTGGAGAGTCAACAAAGATCGGTTTCCTTGTCTTGCTGCCACTGCCACAAAATACCTCTGTGCCCCCTGCACTAGTGTAGAAAGTGAGCGACTGTTCAGCACAGTTTCCAACATTGTGGATGAGAAAAGAAACAGACTTACAGCAGAGAGAGAGCAGAAATGCTTGTTTTCATGAGAAAGAACATGCCATTGCTGCATAAGTGAGCATTCAGGGCAACCACAGGCTGCAAGTTGTGCGAGACAGCACTAAATGTTTACAGTGTTTGATTACTGCGTATTCTCAAGTTTACCTGACAGATTACTACTTACACTAAATATTTAAAAATAAGATTGATTACTGTTTGAGTGTTTGACAAAGTGAAGCTACTTATTTTCAGTTTTGGATGGTACATTTTATTTATTTTAATATATTTGTAGAAGTCTTTTTTTTTTTATTTGAATGCTGTCAAGGTCCTGCACAATTGTTTATTATTTTAGTGACAAATAAATAGCAATTTGGTACATTTATATCTGTGTTAGATATTTTATTTAGATATTAGTTAGATATTTTATTTTATTTTATTTAGCAGAGTTAGTAATATTTCTATATAAATATAGTAATATAAAGTAATATTTAAGTCAATCCTGCTGCCTTAAGTCTCTCCCACATTCTGAGGTATGAGGTTTATTAATTCAACAATGGTATCGGATCAGCATCGGGTATCGACTGATGTGCAAAATTTATGTATCGGGATCGGAACTGAAAAAGTCATATCGGTGCATCTCTAATCGCGCACGGGCGAAGCCACCACGATTACGTTATTTTCGCCTCGCGGACCCTCGCGCAGCGTCAAGTGTAAACCAGGCTTAAACCAAATCGCGTGTCTGATGAGCGTGTTCACCTCACTATGCCTCTTGCCTGCTTACGTCACGTGATCATAGTCTGCAGTGCGAATAGCTCCCTCTATTGCTGGACGAGGATAATGCAATTTGAGTTTGCTGTTATTCAAGGAGTTATCGTGGCTCTTTCGATAGGTTTATTGTGAAACTTCACATCACGATAACGATAAAAATACGATTAATCCTGCAGCCCTAGTTTGAATGATGAATGAATCAATGAACATAATCATAAACTTCAACATCTTGTTTATTTTTCTACCAGTCTACTACACAGACCAATAGATAAGAGCAGAAAACAGAGCAGTTTTCAAAACAGTTTTCAGAACACTGGAAATTCTGACCAAAAATGTTGTTTAATTTTGGGAGTTTTGCTCAGGATACTGGAAGAATAAGAAGAATTGAAGTAAATTAGATGATGTTTTTAATACCATTTTAGATGGTACTTTCTTTAATTTCCCAGGCCTCTGCCACAGGCATCTCCATAGTGCCTAGAAGTGGTCTTCTGCATGCTCAAAGCAAATGACTGGATCTTCCATTCATCATCTATAATATGAGCTGTCACACCAAGATAATTCTTGTTGCTAACAGAGGTCCAGTGATCCCCAGTCAGCCACATTTGTGGCGCTCTTCACAATAACCTGTTTTACTTCCCTTTCCTCATCATACAGCTGCTGGATTTTCTTCGACATTGTCTTTCTGGATGGCAATTAGTAACTTGCATTAGCTGACGCAATTTGCAGCGCTTCTTGTAAGCCTTTATCTTCGACCACAGAGAGCGAACAACACTGCAAATAATGTGACGCGTCAAGTTTAAACAGGATGTGAAATACGGACATGTCCCGGGAAATACGGACGTTTGGTCACCCTATCTTACTAGGAATACATTTAGCAGCTAAGTTATCATTAGTGTCCTGCGCATTAGCCCCAACGTGTTTTGCGTTGAGGTGGTAACGAAGGGTGGAAGTGCTCCTGTGATAAGCGAACTCCTTCCTTCATAACGTGCAAATAACACTATTTGTGTTTGTACTTCCATCTGGAAGTTTCTTATATTTAAATTTCCCCATCCACCAGCGTAGCCTCTTCAGTCATGTCCATCATGATCTTATTGTGCGTCCATATAATCTGTATGCCTGGAACTCATGCACTGAGAAACATTCCACGTTGCAAAAGTGTCTCATGCGTTAAATGCTTTAAATTGCGTTCATTTTTTTAGTTCGTTAATTTTCCTGTAATTAATTAATCGAAATTAACGCATTAAAGTCCCACCACTAATTTTTATCTGTATTATCTGCTCAGCTAATAAATGAGATTCTTCTCTCTAAGCCTGGAGGAACAGTGGTGCTTAAAAATATGAGGATACAGGAATTATTTGTGACAGCTCAAGAAGGCAGATGGTTAATATCCTTGATAATATGACAGAAACAGAGGGGTATGTTTTATTGTTACATTAACAAATTTCTACATATTCCGTCTAAAGGGTATATACATTTACGTTGTTGATTGCTGTTTGAAAAAGAATCCCACGACATACAAAAGAAGTACGCTCTTGGAATAATCACTTTGTTTTCTGCCCTTAAAGATCCACTTTCTCCAAAAGGATATGTAAGTGAATTGTGTGTATGTTAGATGTCCACTTTTATATCATTGGACATGTGTTAATCAGAATGTGGCTTCTCATCTTTATCAGGAGCATTTTTATGATGGTCAGCGTGGGTCAGGCTTTCTGGCATGGCGTCTGAAAACCATTCAAAGCTGGAAGGAAGACAAAGCTTGCTGTTAAGTCAGGTGCTCCGAAAGTGAAAACAACTGAAGGGCCAACATTTGGGAGGAACATTATTCACCTTGACAACCAGCTATCAGAGGAGTCCTGCAAAGAGGCCATAGCTCTAATGAACCATACTGGCAACAGGGAGACCATACTGCTGAAAATGCATGAAACGTTCGAATACAGGCAGCGACTGGTTCATAATAATAATCCTGAAACATCATCTACAATACTCTCTGTATTCCCCCGAATGTTGGATACAAAAAGATTGGTAATTAAATGTTTCTGAAATTATATATTATTTAATAATTGGACTTTGTGTAATGAAATGTACTTATTGTATGGTATCCATGTATGGGTTTTTTTTAGATACTTCAGGATTTCAGCCTTCTTTTTGGCACTGATACAGCAGCTAGATTATTGGAGAAGTGGCATACTTCTTACAAAATGAAGATAATAAAAGAAGCAGAGACCCTCACATCCACACCCCTTTTACAATGACTTCTGAGATCAGCCAGGGAGCAGCAAGGACCACAATCATCACAATCACCGTTGCATGTCTTGCCACCTCAGTATCCGGGAAGAAAGAAATCCCAGAAGATCAGTGCATGCCAGGCTATTGACCATCTTGTGATGTTTCACAAAGTATGATCTTTACTGCATCTTTTTGTTGAACAACAAAGTCTGATATTTACTTAGGGTCTCTGATTCTATGTATATTTGTAGTCTTGCAGGAGCCTACAGGAGCACATTGAGGGAGAGGGACCACAGCAGCCATACCTTCTTGCTTCACGGTCCTCCAAGCAGGCCATCAGCAACTTCTACATCGTCTTGGACAAGAAGCTCATTCCATGCAAGGGAAGAACCTCATTGGCAGCATTTGATGGACTTTTTAAGGTTCATTTTGTTTTCAGTTTGAGCTATGATGAATCTCTCAGCAGCATGTACACATTTCTCCAGACAACAGTGTATGGAATTGATGTAGGCACCACAAGAGAGAGTCCAAAAGTTAAAGAACTGAGAGCTAAGTTTATGAACAATATCATTCCATGATACGCCTGGCATTTTGATTCAGCATATTAAGTTATTGCATGGTTTATATCCAGGAAAGAAATTTAGTCTGATTTGTTCTCAGGATAATTGTTGTTTGTAGTTCAAAAGTTTTGCAGGCTTTAGAAAGGACCTGAAAATAGTCCATGAAAGTGATTTGTTTGATGCCACATCTGCCAGTAGCGTCTCAGTGTCCACAGCTTTGCATTCTAGTGTAGAACATGTTGTGTCTCAAGCTGGTCTTCCTGACACAACTATAGGTTTGCCAGATCAGCCTGAAACTCGCCAGATCCCCACTGAAATGTGTGCTTCTGTGATTGCCAAGCTACAGGGCAGTGGTGTTGCCAAGAATGTAATTTTGTCAGCAGTAGAAAGAATGGAAGAACTTGTAAATGAAGTCCACACAACAATTAAAAGTCAAGTATTAAAGGTAGTGACCCCAGGAAATTCCAGTTGAAAGGCAGTAGAAGATATTTTTGAAAACATATGCAATCCTTTCAGTGACTTAAACACAGATGCTAAATGGAGAAAGTACTTCAGTGTGAAATGGAGAGTTGTTGAGCCTATTGAAATTCATTTAGGTCTAAGATATGATTCAAGAAGAAACAAAGTCTCTGGAATGTATGAACAAGTACCAGTCAATGACACTCATTTATATACCCCTTCTAAAGACATTGGAGTTCATTTTCAAGAACAAGGAAATTTGCAGCCAGATTCAGTCGATACACGAGAATGACATTTACCGTGATTTTTGTGATGGTAGCTATTACAAAAACCATCCACTCTATTCACAATGCAAAAATGCCTTACAGATTCAAGTTTATTCTTTTTATTCTTTTTCTTTTCTATACATGGAGAAGTTAAATTCAATTTTTGCTCTCTCCAAAACTGTTTTTGTATGCATTTGTCATCTTTACATCATGATCATGTACAGAACCACATGACTTGAGGCATGATACGTCATCGTTTATGCGAAAAACCCTTTTCCATCCAGTTTTTCCGAATTTTGGCGATGCGATAGTCTAACTTTTCCACCTCCTCCTAGCGTAAAAATCTTTTTGCGATATTTGGAGCTTTTTTCCAATTTTGGTCTTTTTCCATCCAGCTTTTTTCAAAAACTTGGTGGATGGAAAACCCTCTAATGGCATATTGACTTGCTCGGTACACCAAAAACATCTTAGTTTACAAATAAAATATTTTAAATATAATTTGAATGATTTCATAATAAATCACTTTTTTACATCAGTACACTTACATAACTTATAGAAGGCTGAATTATTTAATACTTGCTTTTGTGGTTAGACTGACAATTTAATGTGACTGACTCTTTAACTGGTTGAAAATTGTAGAAATGTCATATCAAATTCTATGGCACCAAAAGAAATGCAAACTATACATCTAAACAAACATCTAGCATGTTGTTTTAACATGTTTAAAGCATAAAGCATATTTGTGATTTGGCCATTATACCAACCCTTATTTGTCACTGACCCAAAAATACCTTTTCAACTTTTACCAACTGTGAATGCCCTATTATTTGTTGACAGCAGTCTTCATCCATGTGAAATTTCAAACCCCCCCAAAAAATCAAGGACGGCTGTCTTTTTATGCCTGTTTTCAAAAACTTTCCAGTGCCTTGAGCTTATTTTTTCAGATTCACAAGCTTTCAAGAATTTCAAGGACCCGTGGGAACCCTGTCATTCCTGCTCATTCTTCCTAATACCCATCTACCTCAGGTTTCTGTCTGAAGTACTCACTAAGCACTTTTATTTTATTTATTTTTTCCATTTATTTTTAGAGTTGTAAAGCACTTTGGAGCAAGGGCTCAAAAAAGTGCTACATAAATAAATTTACATTTAACTTTTTTTTTTGTACACCATCACTTGTGTCCATCTTCCTGGCCTACTCCTGGACCTTGGATGTTTCATTCTGGATAATGGAGGAGACTGATTCTAACAAATTCTCATCAACCCCCCCCCCCCCCCCCCCCCCCAACCTTTTGTGTGGACTCAGAGTGCTGGATTCATCAAGAAACCCTCTCTACATTGTAAAGTTTCCTTGAAATTTAGGTCAGTGTATTCTCCTCTGTCTCCTCCTTTGGCCAGTTTATGGCAGTGTAACTAATGAATGGTGGAGAGCAGGTGTTCACATCCTAGATAATTGGTTTGAAACTACAAATTTACTCAAATGACAAGTGGACAGAGAGGTTTTCCATCCTTAAGCCTGGTGTACAGGGTACACAGTTTTAGTGTTAGGAGTTCCAAGACTGAGAGGTGCACGTGTGCATGAGACAAGGGACACCTTCACACACACTTATGCACTCACACACTTAAGTCTCCAGGTACAGGGGTAATTCAGGGCCCTTGAAATATTAAAATTTTGAGATGTGTTCTCAGTGCCCTTAGATGTCATTGTCTTACAAATATGCATCTGTAATGGACATCACGGGCCCCAGCTAAGAATGTGCAGCACAGACAAATATTTCTTAGGTATTTGTCTGCATAAAGTAAGTTCATTCATCTTCTGTGATTAACAGTCAGTTAATGAGATAAACAGATATCCCTAATGATTTTGCACTTTTTTGTAAGTTTGCACTCAGTTTGTAAAGAATTTTTAACTTTTGAATCACTTCCGTAATTAAATATCCTGTCATTGACATTAGCGTTTGTGTATTTTTTGGCAATCCTGAACAAATGCCTTATAAACAAGGGCAAATTATAGCCTTGGTCTCCTAGAAGGCTGGGAGACCTTATACACCCACTGCTCCGGGAGTTTGTAAAGGAAGTCTCTCTTTGTTTTACCCAGTCAGTGGAGGGGGCTGTTTTTGAATGGCATCCTGTTTGGGCTCACAGAAGATCCTAGTTTCCCAGCATCATGCCCTGAGGCATGAGCCCTGGCCATTTTGAGATGCAGCCCTCTTTGAAACGGAACTCTGAAAGCTGGTCGCTATATCCTGCCTTATCAAAGCACGGAAGGGCAACACGTAGAATACATGGTTTCAGTTACCATTCCTGCATGATCCCAAAATGTGACCATCATCAGCAGACACACTAACATAACCTATACAGAAACCATTCGTCACCCACAGGAATGGACCATCTTTACACATAATCAAAACTACCTGACCATCTTACTACAGATCAACTGTCTGACTGCCATACACGAAGAACCTAACTTCCAGTCGCATCCTAAACCTGAAGACTAATTTTAGCAAGAACCTCCAATAATCCTAAACTTTTAAAAAAGGTAAAACAAGCAAGCAAAAAAATGGTCACTAAAAGGATAATCAACCAGAGAGACATATGCCTATAGTATCGGGATGGGCGATATGGGGAAAAATCTTATCACAATCTTTTTTTTCATATCAGTCAATGTCGATATACATCACAATATAAATCAAATCACTACTTCCTTTATACTTTAAGTGAGAAGTGAACACAACTATAACACAACTCTTGTTTCTGGCTAAACCTTCAGATTTGTTATACAGTGTAAACGTTTTGATATCGTCTTCAGACATGGATCATAACCACCAGGGTTCATAAACAGCATTATAAATTTGTTCAGTCCACAGTGTGTTAACATGTAATGAGATACTGTATAACAACTCTTGTTTCGAGTTAAAAACCTAGAGTGATATTCCCTTCATCTTACCAGGTTATGTTTAGTCTCTTTTGTGTAATCGTTTTGAGACATACTGCATTATATATCTTACCCGTGATAGCATTTAGCTTACCCGCGATTATAAGACAGACAGAAACTAAGATTTTAAAACCCTGATAAAAATCCCATTTAACACAATGTAAGGTCTATCTAATTTATAAACATATATATAGATGTGAAGATCATACACATATAATATACATATACACACATATATACTTTATATATGTTTGCAGGGTTCATCCACCTTTACAAGGTGGAATTCAAGCACTTGTACGGCACTTTCAAGGTCCATTTTCAATATTTTACAGCACCTTCAGCTTAATTAAGTTAAATATTTATACAAATACACATATGGTCGAAATGATTTGAAAGAATTCGCTTTTTATCACATTAAAAGATAAGTTTTTTATTTTTACTGCAACTGTCATGCTATATGATTCATTCACTACTTTAGTGCTACAATTTGAAGACTGATCATGTGATGCAATGCAAATCTATATTGCATGTAATACTTGGGTGGAGTCATTTTTCTAACAGTGGAATAGGGTACTCTTAACCACTATACTGCAGTAATTATTTCCGTAATCAATGCAGTTAACACATCATGCATGGGGGGAAAAACCGTCAAATACCATGAAACCGATTTTCATAATTTTGAAAAATACCATGATATAGAATTTTAGCCATACCACCCAGCACTAATTACATATATATATATATATATATATATATATATATATATATATATATATATATGTAATTAGTGCTGGGTGGTATGGCTACACACACACACACACACACACACACACACACACACACACACACACAGTGTTGGGAACGTTAAAAAGTAATTAGTTATAGTTGCTCACTACTTGTTCAAAAAAGTAACTGAGTTAGTAACTGAATTACTCTATAATAAAAGTAACTCGTTACCAGGGAAAGTAACTATTTGCGTTACAGTTAAAAAAAGGTTATATGCCAATTAATTAAGTTTTTTTTTTTTAAAGCAGTTTTCACAGTCAGTTGAAATGAGTAGATCAGAAAATTGTTTAACTTTTGATATTTATTGCGCATCCACAGACCAGTGCAGGATAAAATCCTTTAAAATCCCAAATCTTTGGAAAAAAAAAAAGCAAAAGTAAACAGTTACACTATATAAAGTGCATTTACATCTATGAAATTAAATTAAATTCTCTCAACCTGAGACAACTGGTTTGTTTACAACAGAAGTAAACTTAACAATAAAACCTCTATTCTTAATTAAATAAATCAAATACCCAGTCTGGTAGACATTCAGGAACTTCAAGTATTTTCTTAAATAATGTTTATATCGCCTTGAAAGTTCTAATTTTCTTCGGCTTGCATCTGACGCCATTTCGGCCCTCACGGTTTTGGTTTCTATTCGCTTGCACGTTGAGTCTCCCGTATTGTTTTGTTTGTTCGTTCTGGGTCGCTGTGCGCGTTTCCCTCTCGCTAATACATGTGACGAGTGTCAAACGTATTGCTTTTGCGAGCCGGCACTCGTGTCCACCCTTCTCTATATTATTTCACGCTGTGTGTACGTTCCCGTGCTCACCGCGTTACACACGCCTTGCACACGAGCTACATTGTGTCAAGTTTGGTCTTCCCTGGCATTCGTAAATACCAAAATGAACCCATATTTTTGCCTTAAATGAAGACGGAACAGGTTGAATATCTCTTTCCTCCATCTACGTAATTTTGTAATTACGTAACGCGACTTAGAATCAATTTTGGGACATTTAAAATCGATTCTGAATCGTAGTAAATGAGAATCGATTTTTGATATATGAATCGATTTTTTGGCACACCTCTAATTAGTATATCAATATATATAGTGTAATGATCCTTAGGGGATTATTGGGTTACTGTTTCTTTAAGTTAAGTTGTGTGTGTGAGTGGAAAAGTGTGCGAGGAGCGAGAGTGAGAGAGTTCAGTTATTTTTCTCGAGTGATTTCGCTTGTATTAGTGTTTAAATAAAAGAGACAAGCTGTCAACAGTAAACTGTCCTGGTATTTAACGAACGTTACAATAGTAACGCACCGCTTTTAATGACCAGTAACGTAAACGGCGTTGTAACGACAGGAAAAGTAACTAATTATATTATCCCGTTACTGACAAAATGATGACGTTACCTAACCTACCTTTTTAACGGCGTTATTCGCAACACTGCATATACATATACATACACACACACACATTATATTAGTGGTGGGCCATTATCGGCGTTAACGGCGTTCGATAATGTGATACTCTTTTTGGGCGATATAAAGAATATCACCATTATTCTATTCTTAAAGTTGGGTTGGGAACTGGGTCAAAATAGGTAAGCAAACTACGATGACTTTCACCTTGATAGTTTAGCTCGGGTGTATTCCTAACCAAATTGCACAGTAGGGGGTGAGAACGTGTTTTCAAACCTGTGAATTACAAAGACTACCACAACAAATCGCACATGTGCTTACATGTATGCAGCCACGAAGCTGCCAGGTTTGCTTCATGGAAAATAAATTTTTAAGAAGCTTCCTAATGGAGACATTGACAAGACTAAAGTTGTTTGCACCTTATGCAAAGCGGAATTAGTTTATTGTAGGAGTTCTACCAGTCTGAAGTACCATTTAAACGCAAAGCACCCGTTTGCTAATGCTGCTGACGCTGAGTCAAGCACTGATGCAGCCCAGGGGAAGAGTCGCCGCCGCCGAAAACACGTTAAATGGGTGATTCTCATGAAAACCAGATTTAAAACGGTTCACACTTGAAAAAATTCAAAAGGCATTTGAATACAAAATTTCTTTTTGTTATGCAAGATTAGGGTTTGAACTTCTTAGAAACACTTTTTTTTAATTATTATTATTATTTTTTTGTATATTTTGCACCATTTTAGTCAGTCAGAGCACACAAATTCTCAGTACCGCAACATGATAACGCAGAACAGATATGGTTTAAAAGTGACACATTTGTTACTTTTTAAATAGATATTATTAACAGTTGTGCTAATATGTGTATATAACCCAGAAAATATTATGTTTATAAATTTCCCATTTTTTTCAATTTTATGATTTGTCTCATTACCGCAACAGATTTCACGATTCATGTCCTGTCTTTTCAGGATATTTAACTGAAAAATTACATGTATAATTACTTATTTAGTACAAATGACGTATGAAGAAATACAATTCATCCAAATATCATTATAAACTAGAATTTGTTTTATAACAGTAAAATAATGAGTAAATAAATGTGTGTTGCGGTAAAGAGAATGGTGTTTCGGAAAAGAGAGTCAATGTTTCGGTAATGAGAGTTTTGTATGTAGTAGTAATATTGAACAAAATGTGGCATTTGCTATTGAAAATTCTTAGTAAGTTTTTTTTTTTTTGTGTCCCACCTCCACCCCCCATCTTTGGAGGACAACTTTGTTTTTATGTACAGATCAAATGACAACAATTCTGTATAATACAGTGCAATAGTGATAACAATAATTGGGGTTAGGTGGACCATAAGAAGATAGAATATAGAAAAGAGGAGAAGAGAAAAGAGGGGGAGAGAAAATAAATAGGGAAAAGACAGAAGGGTAGGCAAAATAACAAAACAACCAGCTCAAATGACCACTGCAAAGAAGAGCAGAAAGTATACCCAAGACATATAGCACAAATGACTGTGATGTATGTGTATGTGTGAGTGTGTGTGTTTGTTAGTGCAACATAGGATAAATGTACGGAATGCACTTAATAGCGAGGGTAGAGAGCTGCGACAACATTCCTCCAGAGACCAGAGGCAGGCAGAGAAGGACCCGGGAATCCCACCCACCCGCGGCCCTTCCAGGAGCAGTGGAGTTCCAGGGCCACACTTCCCAGTGACCCCCGCATGTACCGCACACTGGGATGGGAGGGGGAGACCCCGGAGAGCAACCCCCCAACCAAGGAGCGCAGGCCCAAGGGAAGCAGAGGAAACAGAGCCTTCCCCCCCCCTCCCAGGATGCCCCCCTCCCCACCATGGGCCAGTAGCAAGGCCCCAGCGCCACACGCCCCTGAGAGCCACTCATCACCCGGCAGGGCCCCCCTCCCACCGAGGAGCCCCGAGCCGCCCCGGACCACAACCGCCCAGGGGAACGGGCCAACCGCCACACCGGAGCACCAAGCCAGGCCCCGAAACCCCAAGGCGTCCCCCATCTGGGTGGGGGAAGTAACCACATGGGAGCAGCCGGGAGAGGACCGGGCATGACAAGCCCCAACCCAGAACCAGCCGTCCTCGCTCATACACTCAAACTCATTTACATTCACCCCCATATATACACCCTTACATACATATACACACCCCCTTATATACACCCTCATTATATATTCACATACACACAACCAGATACACACACATACACACACACACCCTCATATATAGACCCTCACACATATATACACCTACACGCACATGTACATCCATACATGTACACCCCCCCCCCAACACTCATTCTCATTCATCTACCTATACAAAAAGAGACAAGGACAAAGACACACATTCATCCAAACTAACACACCCTCCGTGGGGCAAATGGCTGGACCAGTTAAATATGGTGCAGTTAAAATTGAGGGGACATGTGCTGGGAAAAACGTGGACAAAGCCCTGGGCCACTGGCCAGTGTTTGTCCACACCGTCCCCTCAAAAGCCTTGGAGTTCATTATATGTGTGCATGTGTGAGCGCACATCTGCCTCAGCCTCATGTACACGCCTGTCTTTCACAGTTGTCTCCACCTGTGTGTGTGTTTTCCTATTATCTCCCCGTCACCGAACCTCTCTCTCTCTTTCCGTCTGTACTCCTCAAGTAGCTCAGGATTGTTGTAGATTTTCTCTCTGAACTTAGCCAGCCTAGTTTTTGCGAGAGCAGTTTTATAATGAATAGATTCTTTTCTGGAAGGAAATAACATTGCAGGGTTGCCAACTCTCACGCATTGAGCATGAGACACACGCATTTGACTGTCTTTACACGCTCGGCGATATAATACCCCCCCCCCCCCCCCCTTAACAATTTACACTCGCCACCTACACCCCTCCAGGTTCAAATCTCACTCCAAGTGATCTTGAAAAGTTGGCAACCCTGACATTGCATCTTATAAGTAATAGATATATATATATATATATATATATAATATATAATATATATATATATATTAGGGGTGGGACGCGATTAAAAAAATTAATCGAATTAATCGGAAGCTTTGTAATTAATTAATCGAAATTAATCGCATTTTAATCGCATTTCAGTATTTAACATGAGAAATATTAATTTAAGTTTGAATGATGAATGAATCAATGAACATAATCATAAACTTCAACATCTTGTTTATTTTTCCACCAGTCTACTACGAAGACCAATATATGTGTAGTGTGCAGAAAACAGTTCAGAACATTGGAAATTCTGACCAAAAATGTTGTTTAATTTAGGGAGTTTTGCTCAGGATATTGGAAGAATTGAAGTAAATCAGAAGATGTTTTTTAATACCATTTTAGATGGTAGACTTTCTTTAATTTCCCAGGCCTCTGCCATAGGCATCTTCATAGTGCCTAGAAGTGGTCTTCTGCATGCTCAAAGCAAATGACTGGATCTTCATCATCTATAGATTCATCATCTATAATATGAGCTGTCACACCAAGATCATTCTTGTTGCTAACAGAGGTCTAGTGATCCCCAGTCAGAGCCACATTTGTGGCACTCTTCACAATAACCTGTTTTAATTCTTTCCTCATCATACAGCTGCTGGATTTTCTTCGACATTGTCTTTCTGGGGTGAGTTTCCCAAAACGTTCTTAGTGCCAAGTACTTCGTCACCTCGTTCTTACGTACGAGGTTAAGAAGTACTTGGCGCTAATAACGTTTTGGGAAACTCACCCCTGGACGGTAGTTCGTAACTTGCATCAGTTGACGCAATTCGCAGCGCTTCTTGTAAGCATTTATCTTCGACCACAGAGAGCGGACAACACAAATAATGTGACGCATCATGTATAAACGCGTGCGGAGTCGCGCGCTACGGCCATTCGCGAAAGTTTAATCCAGTCTTAATGGTCCAATGAAGGTCATTTAAAAACGGACGTTTGGTCACCCTATCGTACTAGGAATACATTTAGCAGCTAAGTTATCATTACTGACCTGCGCGTTAAGCTGGGCGTACACTGTGCGATTTTTGGCCCATTTTCAGCCGATTTTTCACTCGTTTCGGCTCAATCGCGTGTCGTGCATCGTATAGTTTACACAGGTAAACGAGGAGCGATTCACAACTCCCGATCAGAAATCGCAGCGTCGCAAGAACATCAAACATGTTTGAAATTCAAATCGCTCCTCGTGAGAGTATCGCACTGTTGAAGCAGCTCCACGAGCCGACTCTCCCTGCGATTTAGTCGTACAGTTTGAGCTGGAGCTGAGTACACGATTTAAAATATCGCAGTGTACGCCCAGCTTTAGCCGCAACATGTTTTGCGTTGAGGTGGTAACGAAGGGTGGAAGTGCTCCTGTGATAAGCGAACTCCTTCCTACATAAAGTGTAAATAACACTATTTTTGTTTGTACTTCCATCTGAAAGTTTCTTATATTTAAATTTCCCATCCACCAGCGTAGCCTCTTCAGTCATCTCCATCATGATCATCTTATTGTGTGTCCATAATCTGTATGCCCGGAACTCGCGCACTGAGAAACATTCCACGGTGCAAAAGTGTCTCGTCCGTTAAATGCGTTAAAATGCGTTAATTTTTTTAGTGCGTTAATTTTCCTGTAATTAATTAATCGAAATTAACGCGTTAAAGTCCCACCACTAATATATATATATATATATATATATATATATATATATATATATATATATATATATATATATATTACTTAAAACATTCATTTCTCATTACCGCAATAGTGAATCTCTCCACCGCAACAGGCCTTAAATTGTTGCGGTGTATGAGAAGGCTGTTGCGGAGTATGAGTGACCTTAACCTTCTTTGATCTCTGTGGGGCCACTATGATGCCTAGCTAAACTTTTGTTAGCTTTTTGTATTTAGACTTCAAAAACCTTTAAAATTCCCAAAACTCAACAAAAATAAAAAAATTTAAACATAGAAAACTTGCTGTTTCGGTAATGAGAAACAAAAAGTTGTGTATGCTTGCTGACAACCAAGTTTTTAACATTTATCTGGAGAGGTATAAAATGAAGGGCTTACTTGGTAGTCATCTTGGGTGTTACAGTAAAAGGTGTTCCCCTCCTCAAAATGGCTGGTTTTTTTCTGTTCCTTGTGGTCTTAAATGGTGCTTGAAAATTGTTGCGGAGGCTGAGAACATTGGCTGTGACCAAAGTTCTTTTTCTAAATATTTTCTTTTCTTTTACCAATGAATTCCAAGTAATACATTTTTATTGACTGTAACAATTTACTTTATGAGATACATTTAAGTTTTTTATTATTTATTTATTTTAAATATAAAAATCGTATAGTTGAAGAGCCGAGATTCAGCAATGGACGCGTTGCGGTACTGAGAATTTCACACTAAATTATAAAAAATATATAATTTAAAATATTACAATGTCTTCTTTTAATCACTTCCAATATAGCCTATGATGAGATGTTTATGAACCAGTGTTTCCCAAATTGATAGGATTTACCTGTTCATCACAATCCTTAATGCCACCTCATATGTCTGATTTCATGAGAATCACCCAAATGCTTACATTTCAAATATCATGTTTAGCTGAATAAACATGTTATCAACCCCTTTTAATGTACAGTATGTAGGCTTACAAATTCATGTTTGACTGAATATGCCCTCTTAAACTCCAGCTGGTTCAGAACGCAGCAGCGTGAATTTTAACGAAAACTAAAAAGTTTGATCACATTAGTCCCATACTATCGTCATTACACTGGCTGCCAATTAGATTCCGTATTAACTATAAAATACTTTTATTAACATATAAAACACTGCATGGCTTAGCTCCAGAGCATCTTAATGAATTTATTGAACATTACAACCCAGCACGTTCACTTCGTTCGCAGGACGCAGGGTTATTAACTATTCCTAGAATCAAAAAGATCACAGCAGGTGGAAGAGCTTTTTCTTATAAAGCTCCACAACTGTGGAATAATCTTCCTGCCTCTATTCGGGACTCAGACACGGTCTCAATGTTTAAATCTCGACTAAAGACTTATCTGATTACTTTGGCCTTTGATTAGTCTGTTACATGTTTACCACATCACGTCTTTCTTCACCGAGGTTCAGGTTCAGCTGGGGAGTAATACTGCAGTCGGAGTCTACAGTACCAATATTACTGCTCTGACACAGAATGGAAACCTGGTGTTCATCACAAAACATTTACATTGACAATATCAACACCCAGAATTTTCTAGAATTCTAGTTACCTTATACTTAGTTTGATTGTGTGATTTGTGTGTTTGTGTGATTTGTGTATTCGTCTGTATAATTAAATTTTGTGAGACTTGTGCTAACGGGCCGCCCAATGGAAGATGGGTTCCCTTTTGAGTCTTGGTCCTCCCGAGGTTTCTTCCTAATCCCCACCATCATAGGGAGTTTTTCCTTGCCAGTTGCCTTTGGCTTGCTCATTAGGGATCTGGACCCATTTGACTTGACTTGACTTAAAGTATGTAGGCTTACAGTACTATGTTTAACTGAATAAACCGTTGAACACAAGTAGCCTACATTTTATTGAGCATGTTCTTTTTCTTCAAATATCAAAGTAGAACAGCTTTCTCAAGCAGTCATTGACGCATTTTGGAAACAGGAGATGAGCCCCTGGTCTAATGCACCCTCTGTATTAAGAAACCCTACCTCAAAGACTGACTTTTAGTCATTAATTGGGTAGCACACATATTCTGAATGAGCCATTTTATCTAGATTAACTTCAAGAATTCAGTGAGATTAATTTAGATTAAAAAAATTAATCTATGCCCACCCCTAATATATAAATATATATTTAGGGTTGCAACGGTATGAGATTTTCACGGTATGATAACCATCTCAGAAAATACCGTGGTATCACGGTTATCACGGTATCACAGTTTGTTACATATATTATTAAAAGATACACTGACCCTTAAAGAAATTACAACAAAAGTTTTTTTTTTGTTCAATGAACTATTTATTGTAGAAACCTGGAACTATTGTATACAAAATGTCTCCTTTAAAAAAAATAAGCTGTACACCTGTTTATAAAAATACTGCAAAATTAGAGAAACCTAAATCTTTAAATAAAAATTATTGTCTCTTTAGAAAGAAAAATACTTCTTTGTAAACATAAATGTGAGAAAAGGATTCTTGAACAGTTCTGCTGAGATCAGACTTTTAGTGCAGCAGTCATTTGTATTTAATATTCATGCCAGATTATGATGCAGACACTAGGGGTGTGATGAGATCTCGCGAGACATAACTCATGTCTTGTCGCGTTAAAAATCTGTCTCGCGAGATTTGTGATCCAGCAAGCAGCCAGAATGACGTCAGAAAATACAGGTATTACTATTGAAGATGCCCCGCCACTTTCAAATCATTTGTTTGGCAGCATTTTGGGTACCCGACGGAAATTATAAATGGCAAGAGTGTGACTGATAAGACACGAACCATATGCAAACATTGTATGAAAATAATGCCGTACACCGCGGCCAATACGAGCACAATGCAGAGACATTTACAGCACCACCACAGCTCAGTACTCAATAAGTATGGTCAGTATGGCCACAGCTCAGTATGGCTCAATAAAGACAATAATCAAGATGTCTTCCAGTGTGATGTTGATGCTGGACGAGAGTGCATCATTAAGGTACTCTGCATCTACATGGGTGAAGATCCAGAAAACCTCATATGGGAATATGTGGTATGTCCTTGAATCAAATTATTCTCCTTATTTGCATGGGATTCAACTTTTTAATGTGGCTTTTTAACGTTTTGTCTTCCTCAGTTCTAATGCTGGAGTTGGAATCATTCTGTACAGGCACTTTGTCATCAGGGGTGTTTCGGGGGTTGTGTCTGTAAGGGGGGGGGGGGGGGCTAATGGAGTGGCCAGCGTCTGACCAATGGGAATATACTCAAATATGTGACCACCTCGGGGCAATTCACACCCAGGTTAAATAATCCAAGTCCTACATCAGAATTAGAACTGAGGAAATCTTGACAGTGGAACAGACAATTTCTTCAAGCTCTGGATATGAACTATTGGACTTTGCAGTAACCTACTGCCCAGTTTAATTTTGAATCATCTGTTTATTGACATGGCTTGGTTAATGTGTTTATTTACTTATCCTTGTTTGGAATAGGGCATAGATGAACTTTCACTTGAAGAGGCACTGGAGGGCATAACCATTGGCATTGCAGTTGTAAAAGGGTGCATCCCAACAATGCCAGAAATCGGGCATCCCAACTCAACCAATCCTGGACATTGTGATAGTTATTGAAGGTAGTGAGGTGGTGGAAGGGCTTGGCAATGTTGCCTTAGCTGTTGCGATGCTTTTGGCCTCATATACACAATCAATCTTAGTTATCCATCACAGCTGCGCTACACATTTGAAATCATGCAGGTGTTTATGGAGCTGGATGCTCAAAGACTCTCCATGAGAGCACTCACACTGAAGCAAAGGCTCCTGTAGCGTAATTAACCACCATGTTGCATGAAAAGCTTATAAACCCTTAGCAATATCAGGCATGACATGTCTCTCTGTCTGTCTCTGTGTGTGTGCGTGCGTTAGTGTTGCACGGTATACCGATACTAGAGTAGTATCGCGATACTTCGTCATTAAAAACGGTACTATACCCAGTTTGCTTAGTATCGGTGCTATAGGACTAAGTGCGTTTTTTTTTTTTTTTTTAAGAGCAGTATTTCCAAAGAGTGCCACACGGGGGCAGTGTGCGCGTACAGCAGTGCAGTGCTTGCCTCCTCTCTGCAGAATAAGAAGAAACCGTGTACGATGGCTGATAATACAAGCAATATTGCGGACCGTCCTCAGCTTGTTGAAAAACTACACGCACGAAGCGAAATATGGAATTATTTGCATACATTTCTGACAGTCATGGCAACCCCGTGGACACATCAAAACCGGTCTGCAAATGATGCTTTAAAGCTGTACCAACCAAAGGAGCCAATCGATTCTTTTTACATAAAATGCGCTTTCGTTTGACCCACCCAAGGTTCCGTAATGCACAGAACAGTTGGTAATGCTGAAATGGCAGCTAAAACAAACGCAGTGTGTTCGCAGCTCGTCTTAATTAAACAAGGAAAGCAGCAGAAGTGCTGTGTGGAAATACTTTGGATTCGAAGCAGATACAGATGGAAAACCGAAGGACATGAACAAGCCAGTTTGCAGGCGGTGCTTTCGGAACATTTCAACGAAGGGCGCTAAAGCCTGGTTTATACTTGACGCGCCGCGAGTAGCGCGAGGGTCCGCGCAGTGAAAATGATGTAATCGCGGTAGCCTCGCGCGCTGTCAATTCGCGAGGTCGTGCACCTCTAGAATTTTGTAACTTAGCGCGCGCCGCAGCGCAATGAACAGTCATGTTTATAGGGTTCATACACCAACAAGGTGGAATTAAAGCACTTGTACGTCACTTTCAAGGTCCATTTCAATATTTCCCAGCACGTTAAACTTTAGTTAAATATTTATACATATACTCGAAATTATTCGCTTTTTTTATCACATTATTTAATGGTTGTTTATTTTCAAAACGCCCAATTTTAACGTCTTCACGTTCTCTCATGTTTCGTCCTGGAATTAGAAGTTAACGTAATACAAGTGAATGGTTCAGTCAGACAGCTATTTATTTCAAGCATTTTCAAGCACGCGGACAAGGTGTGCGGACTCGCGCGCTACGGTCACTCGCGAAAGTTTAAACCTAGCTTAACACAACGAATCTGGCCAAACACCTGAAGGCACGCATATTTGTACAAAACATTCCAAGAGGTTGGTGATTATTCCCATTTCTTGTATTATAGCATACAAAATTGTGTGTCCGATTATGGTATCCTAGCAAATGTCATATTCTTGGTTTAAGAGCCGTAAGTGCGACAGCATACAGGGAGAAAAAAAGAGTGATCGTACTACAATGGATCAATCATCTATGAATACTGAACTCTAATACTGAAGTTTTAGTTACTTAATGAGTTAAAGTTGTTTAAAGTATACTTAAAATACACTTTTTGCACTAGACTTTTTTAACTTCTAAATGTAAATTCCAGAGTGCACTACTATTATTTATGTTAATTTATATTAATGTGCAATTATTTATTTTTCTGTTTTAATGTGGTAGGGACTACACCTTTTATTTATTTGACATTTGTGAAACAAAATACAATATTCATTTGTTTGTTTATAAAAAATAAATAAAAAGTAGGGGTGGGACGCGATTTAAAAAATTAATCGAATTAATCGGAAGCTTTGTAATTAATTAATCGAAATTAATCGCATTTTAATCGCATTTCAGTATTTAACATGAGAAATATTAATTTAAGTTTGAATGATGAATGAATCAATGAACATAATCATAAACTTCAACATCTTGTTTATTTTTCCACCAGTCTACTACACAGACCAATATATGTGTAGTGTGCAGAAAACAGTTCAGAACATTGGAAATTCTGATAAAAAATGTTGTTTAATTTTGGGAGTTTTGCTCAGGATATTGGAAGAATTGAAGTAAATCAGAAGATGTTTTTTAATAGCATTTTAGCAATTTCTTTAATTTCCCAGGCTTCTGCCACAGGCATCTCCATAGTGCCTAGAAGTGGTCTTCTGCATGCTCAAAGCAAATGACTGGATCTTCATCATCTATAGATTCATCATCTATATGAGCTGTCACACCAAGATAATTCTTGTTGCTAACAGAGGTCCAGTGATCCCCAGTCAGAGACACATTTGTGGCACTCTTCACAATAACCTGTTTTACTTCTTTCCTCATCATACAGCTGCTGGATTTTCTTCGACATTGTCTTTCTGGGGTGAGTTTCCCAAAACGTTCTTAGCGCCAAGTACTTCGTTACCTCATTCTTACGTACGAGGTTAAGAAGTACTTGGCGCTAAGAACGTTTTGGGAAACTCACCCCTGGACGGTAGTTCGTAACTTGCATCAGTTGACGCAATGTGCAGCGCTTCTTGTAAGTCTTTATCTTCGACCACAGGGAGCGGACAACACAAATAATGTGACGCGTCATGTTTAAACGCGTGCGGAGTCGCGCGCTACGGCCACTCGCGAAAGTTTAATCCAGTCTTAATGGTCCAATGAAGGTAATTTAAAAACCAGTTAAGTTATCATTACTGACCTGCGCGTTAAGCTGGGCGTACACTGTGCGATTTTTGGCCCATTTTCAGCCGATTTTTCACTCGTTTCGGCTCAATCGCGTGTCGTGCATCGTATATTTTACACAGGTAAACGAGGAGCGATTCACAACTCCCGATCAGAAATCGCAGTGTCGCAAGAATATCAAACATGTTTGAAATTCAAATCGCTCCTCGTGAGAGTATCGCACTGTTGAAGCAGCTCCACGAGCCGACTCTCCCTGCAATTTAGTCGTACAGTTTGAGCTGGAGCTGAGTACACGATTTAAAATATCGTACAGTGTACGCCCAGCTTTAGCCGCAACATGTTTTGCGTTGAGGTGGTAACGAAGGGTGGAAGTGCTCCTGTGATAAGCGAACTCCTTCCTACATAAAGTGTAAATAACACTATTTTTGTTTGTACTTCCATCTGGAAGTTTATTATATTTAAATGTCCCATCCACCAGCGTAGCCTCTTCAGTCATCTCCATCATGATCTTATTGTGCGTCCATATAATCTGTATGTCTGGAACTCGTGCACTGAGAAACATTCCACGGTGCAAAAGTGTCTCGTCCGTTAAATGCGTTAATTTTTTTAGTGCGTTAATTTTCCTGTAATTAATTAATCGAAATTAACGCGTTAAAGTCCCACCACTAATAAAAAGCCTTTAAAACGGAAATGAGCACAGTATCTGACTTTGGTATCGAAAATCGTATCGAATTTCAATACTTTTTAAAGTATCGTATCGAAGTTGTAATTCTTAGTATTGTGACAACACTAGCGTGCGTGTGTGTGGGTGAACTGAAAATCCAGTGAAATGTGACCTTGTTGGTGAGCAATCAGTTGTTCCTGTTGCTCTTTAGACTTCTTATAACTGACATTTTCTTCTTGCAAGTGCAAATGTTACCACATGGGAAAACCGTGCTCGCTCTCTCTCTCTCTCTCTCTCTCTCTCTCTCTCTCTCTGCTGGGTTGAAATATTAACCTTTTTTTGTTATGTGAAATTCAATACACATTGTTACGGAATTCTGACTCTGTGCCTTTAAAAAAAAATGTCTTTTGTGTTTGCACATGCTTGAACACAAGCCCGTTGACAGTCTTGCTGGGGCCCGGGACAAGAAAGTTTCATGTGAAACATTTTTCAGTATCCAGTTAATCAGGAATGAGATTGGGTCCGGACAGGACTGCGTTCAGGTCCGGAGTACCCCTGGCCTACGAATTAAAATTAAGTAAATTCAAAGAGTTTTTTTCCAATGTGCATGACCCCGTAAGTAGCCAGGCAGCTGCATTCTGCACCGACTGGAGACGTTTGAGGGAGGACTGGCTGACTCCAAAATAAAGTGCATTACAGTAATCCAGCCGAGATGTAATAAAGGCATGGATTACTGTTTCTAAGTGTTCATGTGCTAAAATGGACTTCAACTTCACCACTTGCCTTAGGTGATAAAAGCAGGACCTCACTACTGCACCAATCTGACAATCCAGTTTAAAATCACTGTCCATTTTAAAACCCAAGTTAGAAATGACTTTCCTCTCATGCTGCTTCAGGGGGCCCAATTCCACAAGGGTTTGGCTCCACAGAAACCACTGGGACCAAACACCATTACTTCGGTTTTTTCTTCATTAAAACCCCATATCGCAGGGGAACAGAGGAGGATTTTGAATTTGCCAGCTTCACACACAGGGTTCTATCTGACAAATATGACCTAAACCATTCCAAAGCCACCCCACAAATGCCCACTAAATTCTGCAACCTGGAAATTAAAATGTTGTGATCCATTGTGTCAAATGCTGCATCACATGATCACCAGAGTCACTGGACAGGAAGATATAATTAAAAACCCTAATAAGTGCTGATTCTGTGCTATGACGGGTTTTAAAACCAGACTGATGATCTGGTGATCCTGAAAGCTTTATCTGGCCCACCACATCTTCCAGGTTCAACAGAGTCACCGCCTCAAAATTTTTTAAAACAGCCAAGCTTGGGGCAGTGTCAGACCGATCAAAGGCAGGATCTGTTATAAAAGCTCTGGCAGGGACAACCTTATCTATGAAAAAGTGCAAAAAGTGGTTACACGTTTCAGGGGAATCTTCCAAGCAGAGTGGCTATGGGGCCCTTAGAACAGAGTCAATTATCTTAAACAGTACATGTGGGTTATGCCGATTTGTGATTATAATTTTGGCCAGATATTCCCTTTTAGCTTCTTTAATAATGTTTTGGTAAGAACGCCAGCAATCTTTAAAAATTTGAAACGAAACTTGCAGTTTGTCCTTCTTCCATTTGCGCTTGGCTCTGCAATACTCCCGCTTTGCTGCAAGAGCTCTGTCCACCTTGAACCAGGGCTCAGGTTTAACTCTCGGCTGTCTGGATTTTAATGGAGCCACAGAGTCCAGAATGGTTTGGCAGGTGTGAAATATAGAGCTAAGCTCCTCCGTATCAACAAGTTCTGAGTCCAAACTGCCTCTAAGTAGATTGAATGCAGTAGAGAACTGAGCAGCAGTGAATGGGTTAAAACTCCGACAGAGCTGAGCAAGAGCTCGTTTTGAGAACGAAAATTGTTGACGTTGTTGAGGCCGTATATTCCAACGCTAGAAATCTAGCACTAGGACCCTGGAGCGGTTATTTTCTGCATTAGCGCTAGATTCGGCAAAGTTCACATCGCGCCAGAACAACTGAACATTACACACCTATAATAATTTAATGCCTCCCCTCATAAAATTCCAGACATTTTAAGACATTTTTAGGCCTTGAATATGGAAAACTAAATTTAAGACATTTTAAGACTTTTTAAGGACCCGCGGGTACCCTGCCTTTTCTGGTAAAGGAGCTATGTGGAAGTGTGTGCATTAATTGATATAAAAAAAGTTGTTCACAATATAAACACTAATATCTTAATACATTTTAATAAAGTTTGGTGTTCCTTGTATCATTACAACATTTCATGTTCAAACTACACTTTTTATTGTAACTGAAATTTCCCTACAAGAATCAATATTGAATCGGATCGAATCGAAAATCAAATTGAATCGGGACCTTGTGAATCGGAATTGAATCGAACTGGGAAATCAGTGGTGATACCCACCCCTAGGTTTAACACAGACAGACCATAGGAGATAACCATATCTAAAGTATGTCCATGTTCATGTGTGGCAGACACCCACTGTATTATATTTAAATCCGTTACCAGTGGCTTATCAGGACAGCACACATGTATGTTAAAATCCCCGACAATAAGGACATGATCGTAGTTCGGCATATATCCAGCCAGGAACTCGGAAAAGTCAGTCATTCACGAAGTCCTTGTTGTATTTAAGGGGTCGTTAAATGACCGCGCACAGCACCGGGTCAGTGTGACCCACCTCATATATATTCGCTTCAAAACTGTAATGAGTATGGCATTGTGTACTGTCTACATTTCAAATCTTTATTGTACACAGTCGCCGTCCCTCCACCTCATCCAGACATCCGCGGTGAATTAAAATAATTACAGCCAGTCGCAATCCAAGTCTCTGTCACACAGAAAAAATCCAGACTTTGAGCACTGAAAAAGTCCAGGATAAAAGTTTTGTTTACCAGAGCAATCCTAGTCGGGGTTTGGGCCTTTGGTTCTGCAAGTCTTGGGGCCCAGAAAAGCACCTTCAAATTTTTGTGATTTAGGCTACCCTGTGCTGGCGGACTATTCAACACTTCTGTTTAACAGCAGAATATATATAGAATATATGAAGAGTTTGGTTCCAAATCGCTATAAATCCATTTTGATCAATTTGAGTAAAAATGTGTTTTCTTTAGCAAGAACGTGGTAGGCTGAAAACCACTGTTTTCTGTTTTAAACTTTCAAATACCATACTAAGGTTAAAAAAACACAAACAAATCAAATCAAGATTTTAATATTTAAAGATTTATTTAAAAAAAACAATTCATTTTTTCACAAAACGCAATAAATCCATGCCATGTTTTTTTCAAAATGTCTTGTATATCCTTTGGCATCAATAGAACATTTTTTTACTGAAAATGTGCAAAATAGAATAACAAATAACTGTAAATTGTACATCTTAATATAATAGTTACCATTGGGCCTGAAAACACAAATTTCAAAACATTTCATTAACGAACAAGACATTGTCACGCTACAGCCCCGAACCCCTCCCTTCGAGCGTGTGTTAATGTTGTCCGTGTCTTTACATGTACGTCCGTTGGTGTGTGTGTGTGTGTGTGTGTGTGTGTGTGTGTGTGTGTGTGTGTGTGTGTGTGTGTGTTCACTTGTCTCGTTAAGACTAATGTGTTTCACGCGGTGCTTGTTAGGCTACGTGTATAGTGTGTGTTTGTATCGTTTAGTGCTCGTCTTTAACGTGACATTCGTTGTGTGTGTTATACCGTGTCAGCACGCCGTGAGCGTGTACTGTTTAGTGTATTCTACTGGTTTTATGATGCGCCGTGAGCGTTTACTGTTCAGTGTGATTGACAGCTGTTTCAAGACGCCGTGAGTGTGTCCAGCGTCAAGCTCAATAAACGTAGCCTTTGAACGCACAGTCTTTGCATCCTCGGCTCCCTCGCACCCGTTACAGACATAAATAGTAAAATGGTATAACTATTAACATAAATAGTATAACTGCTATACAAACAGGCTCCTCTATACTATCAAAACCGTTCATTTTCGCGTATTTTGAGAGTGAAAAACGAGATATATTTTAACAAAGTAGGCTACAAGAAATGCCGAGCGGCTCAACAGGTCGATGTTTCTATGATGTTTCCATATGTGGTGGTGCGCTGTGATTGGATGAGTGGAGATGTGGCGTTCTGCGAGAAATCAGGAGTGGCGTTTGTTGCATCTTGGAAAGAAAGAGAGAAAGTAGGGCAGTATTACACGGCGGATGTGGCGTTTTGATAAAAATTGAATATTGGCTTTTCAAGAGTGGTCACATACCATTCTGATTCCGGCTCTAACTCATTTTTTTTTTAATGGCGTTTATCGCGTTTTGGAACCAAACTCTTCATATATAGAACCTACTATAAAACTATATAATAATTATATACTATATAATAATTAACACTGTAGAATAACAATTCTTAAACGTTAGGGTGATCTACCTCAGCCAAGAACACAGAAATGTCTGGAAGAGTTCTTAAAATCGCATATTTAATTCTGTTGATTTCTGAACCAAAAGTGAGTTTCTCTCTACTGAATAAAGATCGAAAACCACATAGTCCAGATACCTTGGAGCAAGGAGTCCATTATGGAGATTAGACTGATAACTGGGCTTTAACACGCCATTAGCGCTGTGAGCAGATCAGACAGGGCAATAATGACTCGTTACACTACAGAGCACTCAAGCAGAACCTTCAAACCCTCCAACTCGTGTGCAGCTCTGAACACCAGCTACCACCCTAAAGTGGACCACCCCAGTCCACCTCAGTCACACAGCTGTACAGAGAAACACAAAGACTGACTACAGTAAAAACAGAAGAGGACTGTTTTTGTTTGAGGGAGTGGTGTGTTGATTTATCAGTGGGAGACAAGGGGATTGGTCATGTGTTGACCAAATATTACCATGGTAAAAGATTAAAACAATGCTCAAGAACGTAGCACACAGTGCACAGATCTTCACAACAGTGTGAACGTAGCACACTGCATTGACCTTCACAACAGTGTGAACACAGTGCCCTGATCTCCACAACATTGTGGACAGTTAGCCCACCTCACTCTCAAATCTGTCCCTGCTGCAGAAATACCTGGGAGGGGAGGGGACTTTCTCCCACCAATCACAGCAATCTCTGTTTGCCCTCTGTAACATGACCAAGCATGCTTCTACAAGACCACACTGGATCCCACGAAGCCTAGGCCACAGCCTAAGCGCATGTGACATGCAATCATTTGTCTGAAAATTTATTTCAAAGACCATCACTTATGATGGAAAAGAATGTGGACACAGGCCCAGAACACAGGCTTCCTTGAACTCCATCATATCTTGGGTTCTCAGATGACTAATCCTTCTGGCTGACTAATTATTATTTTGCTTTAAAATATTAGTAAGTGGTGGAATTTAGGTTATCCCTCTTAGAAAGGATTATGATCTCAAAAGATGAGGATATTGGTATTGCAACACATTTTGGCGAAAAAATGTGGAAGACAAAAGGTGAACGGACATCCTGGCCAGCCGTGTGCCAGTGGAGAGAGCCCAGGTTTGCTAATGACTCTGTTTAGGCTAAGAAATACAATCATATCATATTTCCAGAAAGCAAGACTGACAACAGGTTCAATTCACGAAGTCTGAGCAAACTCATCTCAATAAAAAGATCAGGCATTACCTCAATAAAGTGATCGTGGAGCAAGAAGACTGCTCTTTGCTCTATGAAAATCATTTGCACTTCCTTCCTCTCCTCTTCTGCTCACTCTGTTCAGCAGACATTAAATAAATTACACAAAAAAACAGCTTAATTCCGTCTTCAAATGTGACTTTGTTAAGAAGGAGATGACTAAAAGAACAAAATAGTAAGGAATCACTCAGAAAACCACTGTTGTTTCAGAAAACCACTGAACAGTCCAGACAAGGCAACATAGCGGTACAGCTCCTTGTATTTTGTTCTAGTGCTTGAGCTGCCCAGGTTTTAAAGTAGCTAGCATGTTAAGTGGAGAGCCGTTGCATAGCTAATGTATAAACGGAGGGTCGTGGGTTCGATTCCCAGGCCTGAGGTGACTGAAGTGCCCTTGAGCAAGGCACCTAACCCCAACTGCTCCCCGGACAGTGGGCTAGGGCTGCCCACCGCTCTGGGCATGTGTGCACCACAGCCCCATAGTAGGCCTGTGTTGAAAAAATCAATTTTCGGATTCAGAATCGATTCGCATATGATGATCTGATTATCGATTCGTACGTCCAAAGATCGATTTTTTAGTGAACTTTTACCCCTGCCTCGTCACTGAATTCACGCAGGCGTGCTCGGTCTAACTAACTGTAAAACGACTTGGTGTCGGACAGTGCCGGTAACGACGATAGTCAAATCGGAAATCTAAAAACAGAAGGACAGTTTATCCAGTGTCAGTGACTATTTACAGTTAGTCCGTGTCACTGACCGTTTACCCAGTGTTTTTACAGTTTTAAAAAAGTTTAAAATGTTCTTGTAACGTTGGGCGCAAGGCGATGGACGAGACTTTCCAAATCGTTACGTTTATTACATTTACTGAAGCGCAGACAGCGCACATAAAACACGTTTACATAGAACATGTGTGACTCAAACAATGACGAGCACAGGACGCTGCACGAGCGCAAATTAAATAGACAAACCACATCAACCCCACATGATTACGAGACGAGCCACAGGTGAGGACTATCACAAGACGCACCCGCGGAGATACACCGACGTAGACGATTAGACGCAGACGATGTTAACACATCGGGGACCGTAACGTGAGAGTTCTGTTCTTATATTCTCACTTTAAAGAAAAATACACGTTTACATTTTATACTTTCAGTTTATTAAGTGTGAGCACTTTTAAAATAAAAATGCATTTGGTAGCAACAGCTTTTGGGTGAATTCTTCATTATTTCAATCATAATAATAATGCACTGGTTAGTGTCCCAGTAGGAGCCCAATGTTGCAGATATAGACACCTCAAAGATATCCTCTGTTTATTGTCCTGGATTACCTTTCTTGAAGGTAGATTTATGATGACCCTTTTCACCAGTCTTCCAGCCATCAGTAACTACCAACTACCAGTAACTATTTGCTGATTAATATCGATATAATACTAGTTTTAACATGTTGCTTCTGTACACAGTCAGGAAACAGCTCAAATACATTTTTAATAACACTAAACCCCGAATTGGGTCGAATTGGATCGAATCGGATCGAATCGATTAAATCGGATTAAATCGATTCTTAATCTTTAGAATCGGAATCGGATCAATTCTTGGAATTTGAATCAATACCCAGCCCTACCCCCTAGTAATCACTAGTGTGTGTGTGTATGTGTTGGGGTGTTGTTCCAGCAATACCTAGCTGGGATTTAAAGGAAAATAAATCACATTTAAATTTTAACATTTCTTTTTCATGCAGTTACAATGCAAGTACATGCCTGATCACATATTTTGCTTCTTTCTTCTTTTTTGAATTCTTATTATTCTTTAAAACAATACAATATTTAAACATAATAACAGAATGGAATGGAAACAGAAGTGTACTGACTGAGTAATTTCATGCATAATGGTATTAAAGGAGACCAAAGGAGCATAATATGATTTTGATTAAACTGTTCTTCTAGGGCACAGTTAGAAACTGCTAAAACAGCACCACTGCCGCTTCATGAAAAGTCAGACCTGAGTGACAGAGCTACAGGGAAACATACACAGTGTACATTTGAGTGGCGTCCCCCGATAGTGACTAACAACCAATAGCAGGCATGGAAGGGTATGAACACAGAACAAAAGCATACAAACATGCAGCAGACTGAATGTGAAGGAAACACTGTCCTCTGAGAAAACATAACACAAAGGCTCCCTGGATTTGACTGGGAAGGAAATTCACACTGGGACCACACTGAATGACACGAGTTCTCTCTTTCCATCCACTCACAGTGCACCAACACAGACAATCAGATATTTAATTTTCTTTATAAATGTTATCTGACATGCCAAAGTAGGTAACTGCTTAGTTATATACAGGTTATATATATAGGTTAGGTTATTATAATTTTTAAAGACAACAATCATCAACAAAGTCCTTTTTCACTCATGGAAAAAAAGTTAAGTTTCAATGTAGCCTATGTGAACATATTTATATCACAATTATTGATCGTGTTTTTAATCCACATTCTGCTGCTTCCCAAACAGTGGTCATACTTTTCCCATAACCTTAATATCAAATAAAGCATTTTAAATACATCTCTCCTATAGTGAAAGTATATGGTGTGATTTTTGTTTCAATAGTTCCACAAAAGCAAAAGTAAATCCAAGAGCAGAAAGTATATGTTATGAATGCAAAACAGAAAAATATATATCAAAAGTATATATTTTTTATATAATTGGTTATTTGAAACTTATTTTTGTTTGCATTTTGACAAGTTTTTGGTTCCATTGTTTTAGTTTTTTTGGATTTTCCCAGTAAGGTCTTTTGCTTCTGGAATCTCTCTTTGCTTCTGGTTCGTTTTTTGCTTCTGACTTTTGGAACACATTTCACGTGTGGGAGGGTCTTAGATGAAGGCGTTCCTCTGCAATCTCCATTGGTCACTGATTCCGGACTGACACAGGGCTCTGAGACCGCCTCTGGGACCAAGCCACGCCCACCCCACCAGCCTCCCAGCGTTTTCAAACATGGCGGAACGCGGTGGTTCTGTTTCACAGTAGCATGTAAACTAAGTTTTACCATAAAAGTTTATACAAAGGTTATAATTAATTGGTAAATGGTCTGTAGATATTGCAAATGTACACTGTATAATAACTACATTAAGCATGCTCACCAGCACGAGCTTTTTAAAATTTTAGTGAACTGGATGGAGAGAACATTGATGTGTGGAAGAAATATGAGTATTTGCAATATCTGGTATGGCGACGGACGGGGGGTGGGGGGCAGCTGGTGTACGAGAGGTGATGCCAAATATAGTAAAATCCATAATAGTAAAAAATACCAAAATTAAAGCAATACTGAAAAGTGGCCACCCTATATACAACCAGCTTTGTTCACTCACACTGTTTTTCAGTGTTCTGCAGGTACCACACACAAACACACATCACATGCATCTTGTGCTGTCCATATTTTATTAAGAAGTGAACAATATTCATTGAACCATTGAACATAGAGATACTAAACATAATACATGTCAGACATGACATTCAGACACTGTCCGACTCAGAGATAAAAAAAAGATTTTAACTTGGAGGGGTGGGAGTAAGAAGAGTAGTCCATTGAAACGCAGAGTGCGGATTAGTTTCCTTCTCACTTTAGACCCGCGGGGACGCTAGCGAATGATCCAGGAGGAGCGAGTAACTAGTCGCTACTATTGTGAATGTAGCAAAACGGTGACAGAAGCTACAGCAGCGATTAAATTAAAAACTAGATAGGCAAAGTTTGTGAACAAACTTTATGTTGGCTTGCAAAGCAGTCGAAACGCTGTTTTGAATGTTGATGGCCTAATGTTAAAGGTTGTTTTAATGTTATCATTGTTAGATTATGTTGCGGTTAAGGAGTAGTTTAGGTGTTTGGGGTAATTACTGCTGAGGGGTAATTGGCTGTGGTGTAGTTGACATTGAGGGGTTATTGACCTGTTGGGGTTATTGTTGTTGATGGCTATTAAGATTACTGTGTAGTATCTGTTAAAAGCTTGTTTAGATGTTGTATCTGTTGTTGAGGGGAAATTACCTGTGGTGGGGCAATTACTGTTGAGGGGCTATTGCCATTGTGGTAGTTAATGCGGATGTATTTGATATTGTTGAAGGCTATTCGTTTAATGGTGTTGTTGCGGATAACAGGTAATATAGCTGTTTGGGGCAATTACTGCTGAGGGGTAATTGGCTTTGGGGTAATTGATATAGAGGGGTTATTGACCTGTTGGGGTTATTGTTGTTGATGGGTATTAAGATTACTGTGTAGCTCCTGTTAAAAGCTTGTTTAGATGTGGAATGTTTTGTTGAGGGGGTATTTACCTGTGGTGGGGCAATTACTGTTGAGGGGCTATTGCCATTGGAGTAGTGAATGCAGATGTATTTGTTATTGTTGAAGGCTATTAGTTTAATGGTGTTGTTGCGGTTAATAGGTAATATAGCTGTTTGGGGCAATTACTGCTGAGGGGTAATTGGCTGTGGGGTAGTTGATATTGAGGGGTTATTGACCTGTTGGGGTTATTGTTGTTGATGGGTATTAAGATTACTGTGTAGTTCCTGTTAAAAGCTTGTTTAGATGTGGAATGTTTTGTTGAGGGGGTATTTACCTGTGGTGGGGCAATTACTGTTGAGGGGTAATTGGCTGTGGGGTAGTTGACATTGAGGGGTTATTGACCTGTTGGGGTTATTGTTGTTGATAGCTTTAAAGATTTCTGTGTAGTTCCTGTTAAAAGCTTGTTTAGATGTTGTATTTGTTGTTGAGGGGCAATTACCTGTGGTGGGGCAATTACTGTTGAGGGGCTATTGCCATTGGGGTAGTTAATGCAGATGTATTTGATATTGTTGAAGGCTATTCGTTTAATGGTGTTGTTGCAGTTAATAGGTAATATAGCTGTTTGGGGCAATTACTGCTGAGGGGTAATTGGCTGTGGGGTAGTTGATATTGAGGGGTTATTGACCTGTTGGGGTTATTGTTGTTGATGGGTATTAAGATTACTGTGTAGTTCCTGTCAAAAGCTTGTGTAGATGTGGAATGTTTTGTTGAGGGGGTATTTACCTGTGGTGGGGCAATTACTGTTGAGGGGTAATTGGCTGTGGGGTAGTTGACATTGAGGGGTTATTGACCTGTTGGGGTTATTGTTGTTGATAGCTTTAAAGATTTCTGTGTAGTTCCTGTTAAAAGCTTGTTTAGATGTTGTATTTGTTGTTGAGGGGCAATTACCTGTGGTGGGGCAATTACTGTTGAGGGGCTATTGCCATTGGGGTAGTTAATGCAGATGTATTTGATATTGTTGAAGGCTATTAGTTTAATGGGTTTGTTAATGTTAAGAGGGCATTTAGCTGTTTGGGGCAATTACTGCTGAGGGGTAATTGGCTCTGGGGTAGTTGACATTGAGGGGTTATTGACCTGTTGGGGTTATTGTTGTTGATGGGTATTAAGATTTCTGTGTGGTTCCTGTGAAGAGCTCGTTTAGATGTGGAATGTTTTGTTGAGGGGGTATTTACCTGTGGTGGGGCAATTATTGTTGAGGGGCAATTGGCTGTGGGGTAGTTGACATTGAGGGGTTATTGACCTGTTGGGGTTATTGTTGTTGATGTGTATTAAGAATATTGTGTAGTTCCTGGTAAAAGCTTGTTGTTTATTTATTTATTTATTTATTTATTTTTGAGGGGGTATTTATTTGTGGTGGGGCAATTACTGTTATGGGGCAATTACTGTTGAGGGGTAATTGGTTGTGGGTTAGTTAAAATTGAGTTGTTGTTCAGTTATACAGTTAATACTGCTGCAGGGACTGAGGGAGAGAAGAGGTTCCGTGCGTGTGTTGTGTGAGCCTGTGGGGATCTCCCTTACGGAATGTTCAGTTCTGAACATTCCGCCATTCATTCTCTATGGGAAAAAGTCAACTTTGAGGACTTGTCCTGAGGACACCGTATGTCCGATATGTCCCAAAAGCACAAGCACACTTCTTCCATATGAGATCTGTGAACCTGCCAGTTTTCAAGGTTCTAGCTCAAAAACTGCGACCTGTGAAAGTTACCGAAAAGTCGAATAGAATAATAATAAGAAAAAGAAGAATAGGGAGAACAGTATGTTGGCTGCTTCGCAAGCCAACATAATAATTTAAAGGCTAGCTTTAAACACGCTCTTCCCTGTTGACTTCTCTCACGGTAATGTCGCGCTGAAAAATATTGACCTGTCTTGTCAATATATGGAGCCAGATCCGTAAACGCGAGCCGCTTTCGCCGTTCCAGATGGCTTAGTCAAAACCATTATATCTTAATGAACCAATAAATAACATCAGCGGCAAAAATGAGTGTAAAAAATACCAGGGTTCATCATTTAGAACTACAAAAAAATCTCGTTTCTTATTTTACTATCTACCTATTTTTCATAAGAGTTTGTTTTACCGCAAAATACTTCAAAAACGGCGAATTTCGCCGCAAGGTGACAGATTTTCATGCCTGCATCCAGTTCACTAAAATTTTAAAAAGCTCGCGCTGGTGAAGTGTGCTAAATATTAACTGCCATGCTTAATGTAGTTATTATACAGTGTACATTTGCAATATCTACAGACCATTTACCAATTAATTATAACCTTTGTATAAACTTTTATGGTAAAACTTAGTTTACATGCTACTGTGAAACAGAACCACCGCGTTCCGCCACGTTTGAAAACGCTGGGAGGCTGGTGGGGTGGGCGTGGCTTGGTCCCAGAGGCGGTCTCAGAGCCCTGTGTCAGTCCGGAATCAGTGACCAATGGAGATTGCAGAGGAACGCCTTCATCTAAGACCCTCCCACACGTGAAATGTGTTCCAAAAGTCAGAAGCAAAAAACGAACCAGAAGCAAAGAGAGATTCCAGAAGCAAAAGACCTTACTGGGAAAATCCAAAAAAACAAAAACAATGGAACCAAAAACTTGTCAAAATGCAAACGAAAATAAGTTTCAAATAACCAATTATATAAAAAATATATACTTTTGATATATATTTTTCTGTTTTGCATTCATAACATATACTTTCTGCTCTTGGATTTACTTTTGCTTTTGTGGAACTATTGAAACAAAAATCACACCATAAAAGTATTCTTGAAGCACATCTTTCAAAAGCAACATAAGCCCCAAAGCACGAAGATGTTACTTAAGTAGCAAATTAACAGTACTTTCAATTCCTTTTTTAATTAAGAGAATTTAGAACACTGCAAAGTTTTAAGGGAAATGGGACTAGTATAACAGCAAAGATCACTTGAGTTTCTGCTAAATGACCAGCTACTGAATCAAAGGCAGCTGTATCTCATCAAATGAACTTTTACAGCTCAAGGTCCAATTTAAGAAACACACTGTTAAGACTATCCTTAAAACTGCACAAGTGATTACCGGCTTCATCTTATCTTGGCCTATGCACAATAACATTAAAAACAGCAACATAGTCGACATAGCTACATCACTGACTCACTGGGTACTGTTACTGTACTCTTTACTATTCAGGACAACGAGGACTTTATGCTCAGACTACTTTAGTACTAATGAAGCAACATAATTAGCCAACTAACGCAATGCTAATCGTCATTAGGAAGGTACATTAACTTATTAAACTCATTACACTCAAAACATCTAAAATATCTACTTCGTATAAAGTAGACTTAAAACATTTCTGATAAACAGAAATAGAACTCTAAACAGAATGGTGCCTAAATAACTAATTAACTAACAATCCATCTGGTAAGCCTGTCTAACGTGAGGACCACAACTGTGTAGTCAGCGCAGATAATACTAATCACTAAACTATGTCCTTGGCTCCATTACCTATACAATACCGATATGGACAACTAAACAAAATAATGACTGTTTTAACACCGATGTTCATTACCAGCCAGTTAGTTAGGTTAGTTTGTTAGCTCTGTCCTACTGAGTTACATGCATCTACCGCGCTAGTACGGTGTAAACAGAAATGTGAACCGAGGGTGTGAGTTAGCTAGCGGGTTACACACCTCAACCAGGGACGTGCGTTTGAAAAATTAGAGAAATGTAGCGTTACTTTACCAGATAATCCATGTCATGCCTTAGTTGCTTGTCTTCAGAAAAGCGAAATCCTGTTTGAATCAGAATATGAAATGAGCTGCTGGCGTGAGGTGAATCATTCAGAACCGCCCTGACGGCTCAGGCTCCAGTCCGACAGACATCGTTATTAATACAAGAATAATCAGCGAACGAGGGACCGATAACTCGCCGGTGTCCAAATGTAGTAATTCCAGCGGCGAAATGTAATCTTCTACATTTACATACACTGCTACACCTGAATTGTTCCGGTCTAGATAGACCGCCAAAACACTCGGCCGCGTTGGACTAGAACTGTAGAAGCGCCGCCAGATTAAAACAGACGGACCCGCCACAGATCACCCTCTAACGAGAGCTCAGGGTTATGGATCCAAAAAACCAGAAGTAAACTTCATTTTTACACTTTACGAGAACGTACGTTTGTTTTAAGACATATATAATTCATATTAAAATCTATTCAGCGAGATACAAAACCTTATTAGTATCTTATAACAATTTTATAGTGCATGTTCTCGTTTTTTAACTATCTTTGGCCTATCCACGTGACCATGATCGCGAATAGCTGTAAGGCTGCGCTGTTTCTTCGCTTGTATGTTAGTACATGTAACGAATAGAAATCTTTGCATTTTGTGGCGACATCTACTGGTACATAAACCTCATTGTACTCGAAATTAAATAATAAATTTAATAAATGTTAAAAATTACCCAACGTCAAACAAGTTAAAGTTAAAACAAGTGTAATTAAAACGGATTTGGCAAATGTACCGACCACATGCAGGACAGGACCATATATCCAAGGAGCTGAACACCCCCAAAAGTCCAAAATGGGAGGAACCACAGAGAGTGATGGAGAACAAGGTGCTATAGTACATCCAAACAGCTATTCAAAAAAGGAGACAACAAACCAGACGTTGTGAAAGTGGACAAGATGCAGAAATCAGCAGTGGCAGCCCCAGGAGATGGAATAGACACCAATGTTTCAAAGAAAAAAAACAGAAAGAATGTGGAAGGACATCAGCTGGTGGTACTATGAGGCTTTGGGTCTGTGACAGCTACACAGGAGGAGTGACACCAGAAGACCCCAGAAATGTCAACACTACAGAACCAGAACCACAGTTCAGTCCAGAACTGTGCAGTCCTAGAGTGAACATACCAGCCATTATTTATAACAGCCATTACATGAACAGTGCATTAGTTTAATATTGTAATAATTATCTGCTTTGTGTCTGTCACTTTTAGTCTTTTTGTGCAGAGAAATCAACAGTCAAAATGCCCGTTCCTCAGAAAATGTTATGCACATAATGCACCTAAGTATATCTGCTGTGGCAGATTGTCTTATCTGGAAGACTCCTTATGACCAAAACTATGTTTTGGGAATATGATAAAAATGAATAAAAGAATATTCACCTAACATGACAACACCTAACATTAAAAATGCGAAGGTAAAAAACAACAACACAGGTTATACAACACAATGTTTAGGTCGCTTCTAAGCACACGTATTTTATATATAATTATATACTATTTACTATTACATAACTATTATAACTTATCACCATATACACATATTCTTAAAATATGTTCACTTTTAATTTATAGAAAGCTATGTAGACAGCGTTCCGTAACCTCACTGAAAGTGCGTTTGGGTTTATTTGTATCCTTCTGCCTTATTACTGCGCTACTGGCTCCACCCACGATTATTCGGGTTACCAGCGAGAGGAGGTAGGGTGACACAAAACCTAGAACTATACTGTTCTCAATAGATGCAAAAAAAATCGCATAAATATTGTACCGGTTTCTTCGCAATATTTCGACGCATCTTGCTACACTACACGGGCTACACATTGCAGAAGTTTTTAAGTAGGATACGATGAGGTAACTTTGGCAACTGTCTCACAAGACTCCCACGTATCCAACTAACTATGGCGCTTAGGGCGAGAGTTCTATATGATTTTGTTTCCGAAAATCAAGGCGAGATATCGGTAGTCGAAAACGAACTTTTAACTTTATATAGTGAAGATATTGTCGATGGCTGGTTAGAAGGAATCAACAATAGAGGTGAGACGGGACTCTTCCCAGCATCATACGTGGAAATTCTAAGGACAGACGCTGGAATACCAGTACAAGGGAATGGAACAGCTGGAGATGCACACAAGACTGGCTCTGCCACAGCTGGGACCGAGTATTCCTACCACATACATGCTCAGAAAGGGGACACATCAGGAAACTCAGCGCCGACTAATCTGGGTTATGGGCAGCAATACAGTTATCACCCGAGCCAAGGCAGTGACGACGACTGGGATGACGACTGGGACGACAATCAAACTGTTGCAGACGAGCCAGGTGTGTTTCATGGCAAAGGTGGCGCCACGCAGCGGTTCCTGTCCCCAGAGTCTGACAGACGTGGTAGCGCCCAACAATCAAGGAGTTCTGCAACTGTTGGCAAAAACCTTAATAGGTTTTCCACGTTTGTGAAATCGGGAGGCGAGGCTTTCGTTTTGGGTGAAGCTTCGGGGTTTGTAAAAGATACGAATAAAATATGTGTAGTTATGGGCCCGTTTGGTCCAGAATGGCAGGAGAACCCGCAGCCTTTCACATGTACCATTGATGACCCCACGAAACAAACCAAATTTAAAGGAATGAAGAGTTACATGTCCTATGGGCTTACACCTAGTCATACACATAATCGGGTAAATAGACGTTACAAGCATTTTGACTGGCTCTACGCGCGACTTGTGGAAAGGTTCCCCGTTATCTCAGTTCCTCACCTGCCCGAGAAACAGGCCACGGGCCGCTTCGAAGAGGACTTTATCTGTAAGCGGAGAAAAGGTTTAATATGGTGGATGAATCACATGACGAGTCATCCTGTTTTATCCAGGTGTGATGTCTTCCAGCACTTTCTTACCTGCAGCAGCAACGACGAAAAAGCTTGGAAACGAGGCAAACGCAAGGCCGAGAAAGATTATTTGGTCGGTGCCAACTTTTTCCTTACGATAGTCCCACCAACTGTTCCACTTGACCTGCAAGAAGTGGAAAACACGGTGGATGGTTTCAAAGCATTCACCAAAAAAATGGACGAGAACATTATGCAGTTAAACGTTACGATAAACGAATTTGCACGAAAGCAAATGACCGGATTCAAAAAGGAATATCAGAAAGTCGGGCAAGCATTCCAGGTTTTAAGTCAAGCATTTGAGTTCGACCAGCAAACGTATTCCGTTAAACTGAATCAGGCAATCGCTTTTACTGGAGCGGCCTACGAGACCATCGGGGACTACTTCGCCGATCAGCCCCGTCATGACCTGGATCCGGTGTCGGATCTTTTAGCCATTTACCAAGGACATCTGACAAACTTTCCAGATATCATCCATGTTCAGAAAGGTTTGTTTAAGTCTGCTAGTTAACTGTTCGTCATGACACATGCTCTGCTGAACATTGTCCAAAAGAATGTTTGAATTTAGGTCAGGGGGTCACAGTGATAGCTCGCGTATTTTAAGGCCCAGAGCCGGAGTGGCTAATCGGGAGATTCGGGAGTATTCCCGATGGGCCGGCTCATGTCAATCTCTAGTTTGGGCCGATTGGGATGGAAAAATAATTTTGGGCATGAAACTCCCGGGCTGATAAAGTGGCCTACTCCGGCCCTGTATAGGCCTATGGTTTCCACACAGACACGTCGCATGGATCAATTAAAAGTTGTATATACTTTAATTAATATGCACCCTTCCAATCTCCTATTAGTCACTGTGCACAGAAAAGTCCTCAGATATAGTTTCCCTGGTTAATACCCACTACAAATGCATCTGGATAAGATATTTTTGTAGTGTGTGTACTAACCATATGAGAGCCCTGGGAGCAGAAGTTTGCGTATGTCTGATATCGAATTCGAAAGACAAACCTAACTGTCAAGTAGGGCTTTTAAAACCTAAGTGTGAAGCAGTGCTTTTAAAACACAACTGTTAAGTAGCCTAGTGCTTTTAAAATGGCTTCTGTTGAAGACCGTTCTGTGTTTCCTTTAATCTACTCTTGAATGGGCTCTTTAAAACGTATCATAACAAAATTGACGCATGCACGTGGCAGTGATCACCACTAATTAACCTGATGTTACTAGTTCAATTGTCTGAGCTCTGTGTCTGTGGTGACAAGAAACACACACTGGAACGTCAAAAACTGACCACATGTCACTTTTCTTACTCTTCCAAACTGACACCTAGCAGCCATATTTATTGTTTCCTGTTAAGATTTTTGGTGAGGCTTTGAATGGGTCTTTATTAAACTATAAGTAACAATACTATCAGTATGTTAACAGACTATCAGTAACATATCAATGACATAGCAATAGTGAAGCATCTGGCTACATTCGGTATATTATTCAAGAGACTTAATTGAATAATAATAATAAGATTTCTTAAAACATCTCAATTCATCAGATTATAATCTTAGCATAATATCTTAACATAATATCTTAACGTTATTGATATGCTGTTGACAACATTCTGTTACTGGAATTTAACTGGATCTTGATTTGTGTTAGGGCCAGGGAGAGGGTTTGGATGAGGTTTAGATTTGAGGTTTATGGTTGGAGTTAGAATTAGGATTAGGTGTTGGATTGATTTTAGGGTTAGTTGTGTTGGTCTGGATTCTGATCGCTGGTGTCTGACACTTGAGCCCATGTCAAAGTTAAATGGGCAAAGGACAGAAACAAATCTTCAGATTTTGTACTTGAAATGACTATTAGAAACACATATAAATGTGAATTCCTATTATTAACTCTTGCATCACTTCTTGTCTCAACAACAGCTCCTCACTTCAGGAACACAATGGTGCATTACTTGACAAAAACCATGCTCTGTAACCTCTGACCTATTCCTTAACACCCCTCTCCAGGAGCCCTGACAAAAGCAAAGGAAAGCCAGCGCCATGGAGACGAGAAGGACAGTCCCAGCATAATGGGCATCAGCGATCGTTGCAACATCATTTCCTGCGCAACACTCGCTGAGATCCAGCACTTTCACAGGACGCGCATTCGCGACTTCAGGGCTCAGATGCAACACTACCTCCGGGAGCAGATTGCTTTCTTCCAGAGAATCATGACAAAACTGGATGAAGCCTTGCACATGTATGACCAGGCCTAAAGGAAATGACCAGCCCAAGAGTGTTCTGGATGAGATCTGACACATATCCACCTGATGAAACATCAATAAATATTTAGAGCCCAGTACATTCAAAATAACTGGCATATGTACAGGTGTATGCAGTTACTGAAAAATACTAGATGTGTATAAAGGAAAGGTTTGAGTAGGGTTTTATATTTGGATCATATTTAGTTTCTATTATGCTAAGTCAGCTAAAATATAATCCCTAAATGTAAGTTTCTATTTTATTCTGAGTACATATGTTCGGTCATGAGTGTCTTGATTCCAGGAAACAGGTGCCTTATTTTAACTTGGCATAATTTGTGTTATATTGCCTTTTGCTTTGAACTTTGTACCTTTCTTAACTTTCCTTAATTTTCATTTTGAACCGTTTTAATACAGATCTATATTTCTGAATCTCTGACATGTCTAAGGGGTTCTGATTTATTTCAGATACTGATCTCACATTTCCTTGGTATAGACCTTTGTCTACACCATTAGGAAAAAACAAGTCCACATCTGTTTCAAATTAAAACTTCAAAAGATTGCATGAGAGAGGAGATGCACATTCTCCACCACTGAGGCATAAACCAAGAGAAGCATGACCTAGAAAACATGGGGCTGACCCTCGGTATCTGGAGGACATTCCACACGTTGCACAGAGGATCACTCCAGGCTCACAGGCTCAGTTTACTCCTGCATCTATTATTCAGATAACATTAACCCTTACTGTGCTGACGCCAGAGGCTGTCTCAGGACAGCGGGAATTTCTCAAAACTGATTAGATGGCTGTCCAGACGGCTGTGCAGCATCCAGCATTGAAAAAATCTGGTTTGTTGTGTCTCTCTGCTTTTTGAGATCTGGAAAAGATTAAACATGAAGGAAATGCTCAAACCATTTTTTGAAATGACCTTGTTGGCATATGAATATTATCTGAATCAGATTTGAATATATATGTTTAGATGGGAGTTTTAGCTGATTACACTTCATGGAAAAAAATCTGATATCTGTCAATGAAATCAAATTTGACAGTCTATCCAAAAATCTGCAACATCTATCCAAAAAGAACCACCCACAACATCACTTCCTAACACAATAACATGCACTGTTTGGGCTTATACAATGCCTGTCAAGAGCTTATGTCCAAGATAATATGTGCTTTGGAAATTAACATTGAACATATTTAGTGGGCCCGTGTGGTGGACTGGCGACCTGGGTTACCTTGCCTTTGCCCAATGATGCTGGGATTGGCTCCAGCCCCCCCGTGAACATGACTAGCGGGATTAAGCAGTGAACATGATGGATGGATGGTATTTAGAGGGCCCGTGTTTTGGAAAACTCAAGTTTTATGGTAGAACAACTCATTGACATACCTACTAGTATGGTAAAGAAACTTATTAATATACTTCTGCCTATTCAGTCTACACTAGTTTAGCCCAAGCCACTTACAAGTTCCTAAGCTTGTTTCTGTTCATATTGCTTTTGGAATGAGGTAACCAACCGGAACAGAGCTCATTTAAATATGTCAAATATAGTAACAGTAAGAGCAAGGCTGTTTTCAAACAGCTCTCTACATATTACTTGTATGTATACTTGTGGGCTCCCAATCAATATGTTGGATGCAGTATGCAGCCAAAATGAATTTCTGAGGTTGTGAAAGATACCTGGATAACTTCTATATCCCTTCTTATAATGGTAGTGGAAACACAGATTTTTCAGGTAACCCTGTAGTATGGTTTGCATTTGTGGCATACTGGACATTACATACTACTATTGGAAGCAGTATGCATACCAATGTATACCAATATACAATATGCAGTAGGTAATTCCAAACACAGCCCCTATTCCTGGGGCATATAGAAATTATTCCTATGGTATATGAAAGTTTGGAAAGTAGTCATGTAAGCATGAATTCTAAGTATTTTTGGAACATAAAGCCACATTGTTAAAATTTTACCACTGCAAGTAGTATAAAAACTAAAAGAAAAATGTAGGATTAAAATGTTTAACTTTAAACATCTTAACAAATGTTGCAACAATTGCCTCTTACACTCAGTTATTTGACATTTGTATAATCATACATTCTAAACAAACTCCTTAAAGAATCACTGCAATACATGTCATTCAGAAACACAGCATGCAGCAGGCCTGGGAGAGTAAACCATAAACAACTTCCATGCCTACTGCAAGGAAGCAACTGAGCTACTCAAAGTGCACACACTACAGTTGAATTATTTATAAGAGCTAATGTTCACCTTTCTTTTCAAACACACACACACACACACACAAACTACTACAGCACTCACACCAAACCGATGAAACATTTAGCAGCTCTCATGTTCTAAAAAAAATGATTAAATACTTTGTTTGTGTAAATCATTTTAAAGAATGTTTGCTTAGTATATGCATGTTAGTTTTAAACTTAAACTAGTGCATATATTGTAGCGTCGGCCCAATGGGGAACAGCGCTACTTTCCCATGAGCCCCTGTGGCTCCGGTACTAGTTCATGTTATATGTAGTGCTATGATGTGTGTTATTGATTATGTATTTGATTATGTGTGTGTTATGTAGTTTAAGTCTCCCCTTTCCTGTTGTAGTCATACTGTGTGAGTTACCCCCTACCGTGTCTGTGTAATGTTGTGCTATTAATACCATTCCCTCATGTGCCGTGGATGTTTGAGTCGGTTCTGCGTGATCACGGCTTCATGCGTGATTACGTTGCTAAGGCAATTTAAAGAAGTCTTATTGTGTTAAAATGGATTGGTTTGCTGTTTCTCCTTCCTACACTACGCCATAATATATATATATATGCAGTGTTGGATTGTTATAATACTATAATTGACTATAATATGGGTGGATTTCCTACTGTTTTAAAAGCATTAATAAGATTTACCAGTTGTATTTATTATGAGTTTACTGACCCACATTTATTAGAGTATCTATGCCTAGTTTTTTTAGTACAATTTCTAAAATGTCTCTGATTATCCAAAGGCAGATTGGGATTGAGGAAAATCTTCAGCACAGTGTTGATGGTTCCTAGTTTAATCTTTCTATTTCAACACATGCAGTATGAGGAACCAAACACGCATGGCAACTGCGTCATGCATTCACACTGCGAGTGCCACAATTTTGCTACAGAATTATGCACAACACGCCTGATTATGTAAGTGTAAGACTGTAAGTAGATAACACCAGGGATGCAAAGAGACACAATGTGGAAGATATAAATAGACCAAATAGTTATTGGATAGAGATTTGGGTGAAAGGATGTTGCGATCAGCCCTTCCTGGCCTCTGTGTTGCCCTGTCTCGTGTCTGTATTTTGGCTTAATCCTTTTTCTTCATTTGGAGATATGGCCCTTATTTAGTTTTCTGCCTTTTGTTATTACTTTCCCCTGTGTCTTGTTTTGTTATTGTTAACCCATATTTCTCTGTATTCGAAGCCCCTATTTTCTGTTGCTAGTCATTGTTCTAGCCTCAGCTGATGTGCAGGCCTTTTGGTAACATTCCAGTCTCCATTATAATTTCGAGTTGTTTTTGTCATTTGTTATGTCTTTTTTGTCATTTGTTACCTGGATCCTCTTTGCTCTATGATCCTGGACTTTAATGACCCTTATTTTGGATTTGACCTAAATAAATTTTGCTCTTCTCAACAAATGCGTGCGCCTTGTGATTGCACTGCATTGTTCGGGGACATTGGTCATCAAAGCTGAGCCACCTGCTATACCGGGACCGGAAGTTTGTTTATTGACTTTTTTTAAACATAGCTAAGATTTTTTGACTTGATGAAAGTCATTTGGCACTTGCAATATGACGTTTTTAAACTTAATTTCATTTATATATCAATGGTCAAACTGATTTGTTGAATCTTTTTTTCAAAAATACGTTTTTCATTAAAACATAGCTAAGATTTTTTTGACTTGATGAAAGTCATTTGGCACTTGCAATATGACGTTTTTAAACTTAATTTCATTTATATATCAATGGTCAAAATGATTTGTTGAATCTTTTTTTCAAAAATACGTTTTGCATACGTCACATACATTCCATTGTGGTCCGACGCCTGCAGGTTACAAATTTTAATTGCAATTCTACGAGAATCCACTTGAGGGTGATATCACACTTTATGTTGTGCGTTCCAATACTACCAAAGAAGTGCTCATCGGAATCTGATAAACAAATGATCTAATCGAACAATTTATGTAAAATACATTTAATGCGTTGCGTTCCTGTAGCTTTGTTGACCACATTTTCAAGGCGATATTCAAAATTCTTCAAGAGTGGAATATGCAAATGCTGTTGTTCAAACGTGCAACATTAAGTCATTATAGAAAACATCTATATTTTAGCCTACTATTTTGCAGACATTACATTGTTTCCAGACAATGAATGAAGATTGCAATGAAGAATTCTACGCTGTGCTGAAAGAAAATAAATTACAAAAAACTATTTCACACGTGCCTGACGCAGGCGCTGGAGCAGCTTAAATATCTTGAATAGCAGTGAAAACACTCTGATCTGAGGATGACAGCTGGAAACCAAACAATAACCGACAAGACATGGAAGAAGCAAAACAGCTAAGCAAGGCTAGCGGACAGGATCTCTGTAGGACTGCTGACTGATTTAGAATTATATTTTTCATTGAATAATTTTTTTACTACATGCAATAATATGCAGAGAAATACTACATGTAGGTGTCCTTAACTTTCCTCTAGTGTTAGGGTCGTTGTCGACCCGTTTGTAGGTTTTAAATGCATAAAAGTTTATTTATATCAATACTTTTTGACTTTGACAGGAACTTCTATTTAATTTTTTACTAAATTATAAAATGCTCTTGTTACAATTTTGACCTTTCTGTTGTTAGGATCAATTTCGACCCAGGTATAAAACAATAATAATTGCCAAAACTGAAATCATAAAAACACTATATACCAACAGCCCACGGCCAACTCTTCCTCCAACTACTTGATCTTCAGTTATGGGCTTCTGTCTTTGCATTTTTAAAAAAACAAGGTAAACATTTCCATACATGTAAGGCCAAATCAGTTTAGAGTTGGTGTTTTGCAGAGTCAGAGGACACACAACAGCATACTGAAACAGATGAAGAGGAAGATGATGTGGAGTATCAACTGGAAGACACAGACACATCTGATCAGTCTGATAAGGAGGTCAACATTGCCGAAGCTGCTGAAACATTCTAATCCAAAAGTGGAACATCTATTAATGCTGAGTACCTCCTGACGTACATGGCACGGCAGCTGCTGCAAATTTCATCAAAATAACCCCTTATGAGAGTAAGTGGCCTCAAGACATGTTTGATCTGTCACTAAAAAAGTCATCATTGCTATGACAAACCTTGAAGGAAAAAAAAAGTCATTGGAAACATGTGGAATGATATGATGATTTCATGGATGTCTACGTTGGTGTTCTTCTCCTTGCTGGAGTGCACAGATCCAGCACTGAGGCCACTGACTCTCTGGGAGACTTCCACAGGCAGGAATATATTCCGGGCAACAATGTCACTTCAGACCTTTCAAAAGTTCTCAGATTTGACAACAGAGACACCAGAGTAAAATGTGACAAACTTGCTGCCATCAGGATGTTTTGGGAGAAATGGGTGCAGCTACTTCCACTGATGTTCAACCGAGGGCCAGAGGTGACAGTAGATGAACATTTTCTCACTTTCCGTGGAAAATGCCCCTTCCCGCAATACATGCCCAGTAAGACAGGAGTTACACAGGCAAGTTTGCAAACGCCATCCCTGAAAATCAACAAGGAAAATGTGTAATGCTCGAAATGACAACTGGAGTGCAGGGTCACAAGATTACTTTTACATTCACAACATTACTGAGGATTTCTTTACCAGCCATGACCTTGTACAAGAACTTCTCCGGAGGAAACTCACCATGGTGGGCACAAAACAAAAAAAGAAACCTGGGTTGCCCGCTGAAATGTTGCAGGTAAAGGACAGGGCTCAACTTTCCTCAGAGTTTGTTTTTACAGAAGGAGTGGACAACCTGGACAAGCTGACTGCCACCTACACTTGCCAGAGAATGACCAGGAGATGGCCAACTTGTTGTATTTTAACAACATCCTCGATGTGTCTGCATACAATGCAGTGTGGACCCACATTCACCAAGGGTGGAAGTCAAACAAACAAATAAGCAGAGGATGCTTCTTGAGGAACTAGGAAGTTCCCTTGTCAAGGCACACATTGAGCAAAGAGAACGTGTGCTCCGAGCCACTGCAGCCTTGTTCAGACAGCTGCAGACATCACCAAGCATTCCGTCCACACCCACAGCAACACGAGCATCAGCGCCAGCATCCTCCTCTGCCAGCCCTGCCTCAACATGAGCCACAACCCCAGTGAGACCACCTGATTCTAAAAGAAAGAGTTGTCAGGTCTGCCCTAGCAATAAGGACAGAAAGACACATTGTGCTTCACCTGCAAAAAAATCTGCAAAGAACACTCTAAAAGTGTTTGTTACACATGCATCTAGAAACACACAAATATGTGCATGTTCTTGTGCACAAAGTATTTATAAAACTAGTACTTGCATTATTATTATTATAGATGTTTATTACTTACTACTAGTTCTGCTTTTCATTTTGTATTTGTGTCAAAATATTAAAACCAATACTTTCATGGATAAGCCTTCCAAGGTAACTAAGAGTTAAGCAACTAATTGGATGATAAATAATCTCTTTTTAATGTATGTAATGGTCAGCCATTTGAGACACAGGTCAAAACCGACCCAAGCTTTAGTAACCTGGAAAGTGCTCAACAAGCCCAAACGTCCATGAATACATGTGATACCACAGCTTCATCTTACTAGTTAATCTCACCATTTCATCTCACTGCTCTACACAGTCCACATGTAAGACGTACGTAGCATTACTACACTCAGAAAGCTCCAGCCTTTGCCTTTTCAAAAATGCTGTGTTGAGTTATTAGGGATAAATGTTGGCTGGCTATGCAAATGAATCTATGACTCTGCTTTTCCTTCAGAACTCCTCTGAAGATGCTCTTTGTGAACCCACATGACACTGTTCTCTGGATGAGTTGGTATCATTTCTCCACAACTCTTAATTGTTCCAATGTGTAGCGAATGGAAAACTGGAATTATAGACACATGAGTGTATGTATTATGTGCAGATTTTAGTGTGGGCTAGTTCTGGGTCGGTTACATAACACACATTACTTTCCAGAACAGAGAGCAAAGCCATATCCGTTGTGCTCATTGCAGTTCCATGGAATGTGCAGAGGCAGTGGAGTTTCCTGGATCAGTGTTGGGTTATTCAGCCATCCAACAGGAGGCAAAGACCTGGTGACATCTAGCAGGCCTCCCTCTCACTTGCGTTCACTTAATTTTTAACGATTATATTCAAAAACTTTGGCAGGCATTTCAGTTATTTCTGTATGAAACTCATAAATGGAATGGTGCATATTTACACAGTATTAATCAACCCAAACAAAAGCTTTATATGCAACCATATTTTAAATTTAGTACAGTATAATACAGCTGTATAGGAATGCCTGAAAGAGACTTGATCCTAATAGCTAGTGTATGTGTTTAAAGGAATTCTACTGACATCTAGTCAAAGTTGTTTAGAAAAGTTAGCTGGTACTGCTCTAAAGTACTGCTCTAGTTAGAATGTGCAATAAATGCAATAAAGAGTGAATCTTCCTGTAAGTATTACTCATTGCAATATTTTCTCAACATGTTCCATAACTGCTGTAGTGGTATAATGGTTCAGTCCAATTGATACCATATTTAAATTACTGTAGCACATTTGTAAATTATTGTGCAAAATCAAAGCCCATTTCTGTAATCTAATGTTTTGCATCACTAAAATGCTGGTTAAATGTCACCACATGAGTTTGTGTTGAATATTTGTTGTTTGGCCAAAGTGGCTGTAATTGGGTGGGTGGGTGGTGAGGACTGCTCTTGGATCCAGACTGAAACAGATTAAAACACCTACACATAGGATCTCATTTTGTTTCCTTATATACATGACTGCAAAGCTCTTCTTCACTAAAACCAAAGTAAGTGAAGGATTGAGAGGTGTAACTCCACTGATTTAACTTAGATGGCTTATATAGAATGGGTCCTGACCTGTAAACAAAATGGGTACCCAGAGCCATGCTGGTATTAAAATAGCAAACCATCTATCTAAAATTAACATTTTGCAGCTGGAAAGGTTATTGTCATGTTCAGTAATGTTTTTAGATAATGTAATTTGATGCCACTGTTTTGCAATTAGTGTTGAAAGTGAGCATGAGATGAAAGTGTATGTCTTTTGCACACCATTCTGCTCTGTTGTGTATTTGGACAGAGACACACAGCAGAGCTAGATTTCTGGTCTGGACCAGTCTACAGAGGATGATCCCTGTTATTTATCCTTATCTCCAACAGTGTGTGTGTGTGTGTGTGTGTGTGTGTGTGTGTGTGTGTGTGTGTGTGTGTGTGTGTGTGTGTGCGCGTGCGTGCGTGCGTGCGTGCATGTGAGAGAAACCTGGCCGCACTGATTGAAGCTTCAGGTTTTCCTGAGACCAGGACACAGGGCTTCGCATGAGCAGGGCCTTTTCAACAGGAAGGAAGACCTGGAAGGGAGGAGCCCAATGCCACACAGGGATCAGTGGGAAACTATGACAACAGACACCTGGGCACTGATCTTCACAACACACTGCATCTATTTTCTCCCCTAATTTGAACAAATGAACTGTTACCTATTAAAGTTTCCCTCTATAAAACTAACATACAATATGACCTTTTTATACCACTCAAAATGAGTAAAACCATTGACAAATACTCATATTGTAAGTACAAACCATATTGTGATATGTTCACACATTAGGTTTGACTTGTAGAACAAACACTCATGTCCACCCTGCTCCTTCCTTTCCTTCTCCCAGGGTCCGCCTGTCAGGGCTTGCACAATAGCTACACTCACACAGCTGTGTTTACCACTCCAGCACCACTTCCAACTCCTTCCTGAACTTCGGTACAAGGGCCATACACACATGCACACACCAACACCCAACAAGACACAGACAGCCGTATTTACAGGTCCCCAGTGCGACTCCCACCAGGGCACAGCACACAGAGCCATACACACAGAGTGATACACACAGACACACGCATGACACCCCCCAGGACACATATAGACATACACACAAACACGCACAAGGACGTACTGCAGTTTCCTCATGGTAATGGCACTAAAGTAGCTCGTACCAACATAACACACCATTGACTTTGTGCTGCCTCAAGCAAGTTGGCCTCTGAGAGGCCTGGTCCAGCATGGAGGACGTATGGTTATTTTTCATGAGAGAGTGAGGTCACCAGTCTTCACTGGTGCTTGTTTGTTTTTTCAGAAGGTAGGCTGCCATTCCCCTTCAGTTAGCTTTCTCACATCTTCAGAAATCGTGCCACAGGCACCCACATACAAATCACACACTGTTTTGCCCAGTTGGAGTATGTTTATGCTTTAGAAGACTATGGTAAATGAAGGGATGTTTGACAAGAGTTTACAGTTTTATTCCTGATCATCTGGGAACATCAACCTCCAGTATTGTTTTGAAGAATGAACAAATGATTACATATTTGGTCATACAAACCAAATCTTTCACTAACCATTTCATAAATATACTTTTATTTTCATTCCTCAGATTTAAAGGATGGGTATTTTTGTGAAAGACTGAAAAAAATCTGATGTCTGATAGACACCTGGTCTAGAGTGTCATTTGGATTAACCAAATGATGTGAAATAGTCTCTCAAAAAGGTCAACGTTGCTCGAGTCACTTCCAAACACACTCCCAAAAGCCGTGCCAGCCATGTGTTTACTGTGACATGGACAGACACGTGTTGGATTGCGGCATGACATGATACAGGCACTGTTGTTTCTGTCTGTGTTTTACCATTTCAAGCACAGATGAGAGAGAGAGGGAGTGTCTGGTATGGGTGTTCTCCTGTTTCCTCCTCTTCCTGAAAGTGTCCCCTCCCCGATGTTTTTCCCAGTCAGCTGTACGTATTGTTCCCACACTGAGTCTGTCTGTGTTTAAGTCCTTGCACTGACATCCACTCCCTTTCCCTTGAGTACAAACACACACACACACACACACACACACACACACACACACACACACACACGGATACATACCCTACAAACATTCACACATATAAAACACACAACTTGTGATGATGGCCATAAAAATTGAATAATTTTACAGTAACTACAGAAACATCCAGTTAACATTGGTCAGATAAGAGGCAAACTAGACAAGCAGCCATCAGGACAAAACGTATTCTGCTTTATGGCATCATCTTTATGATGTCATCTTTATGACGAATGTTACATGTACAAGGAATATGATCTTTGCGTCCAACCTGTTTGCATCACATTCCAGCACCTGCAGTGAGACCACACACTCATCCCTGTTGGTGTTTGAACTCCCTGCAGTGAGTCTCATTGTCATATCGCCAAATTCATGCAGTGTTACATTAACTTCAACAGAGAGTTAATTAAACTTTGTGGGACCTTCTGTGTCCTTTCATTGTCCTCGTCATAAGAAGATGACAACAAAAAAATAAACCCCAAAATATATTTTAAATGCAAATTTTACAAGCATACTTTCAAAAAGTCTTTCATTACTAAGAAACAGTTGTTGTGTTTTTTTAAAGTGAGATCATCAACAGCATGACGGTGACTCATGGTCGTCACAAATGGCCTTCAAAAAGAGCGTGTCTGTTTTCGGTGTTTTGACCATATCGTTATTGTCACTCCAGTTTTAAAATGACAGTACTGGGAAAACAGCATTTACAGGAAATCGTTATTTTATAAAGATACAAGTATAGTAAAGTTGTTCAGCTAAATCAATTCCTAAACGGATAAAAGGCGTTTAGTCATATGAGGTTTGACCGAGCTTGAAGCAGTTAGCATGGGACACAGAACTCCTAAGTCGAATACACAGAGGGATCTGTGTCTCAAAGTCGACGGAGCAAAGGGGATTAGGGGTGTCGGGGAAAGGGGGTGACTCAGGCTTACTGTAAAGCGATGACTCACTGTCTCCCCTTTTATCTGCGTGCTCGGGCTCACAGATGCTATAATGATTGCGTCTAATGTCCTGCAGGTTTTGTTTGTTTTATCCGATGGAATTTCCATCGGATGTTTTTTTGGAATGTTTAGCGCCTTGTTTTGTGCGCATACACTATAACCCGGATGCGCTGCTGGGCTATTAATGTAAGTGATAAGTCAAAACATCAAGATGGTACCCAAGAATCAATAAATACATGTGTTTTTTAAATACCCTATTGCAGTCCAAAGTTAGGTCTTCAAGCTTGCAAGAGAGACTCGCAGAAAAACATCCTTACAATACAAGAGCATGCGCCTAGTTAGCTAGTTATGCAACCTTGGGTGTCTGTAACAAAACATAATCACATGGAGATTCAAGAGATTGGATTCCCCGTAGGGTTTCGCTTGGGTGACTGAGCGTGCGTGGGTGTTAGCGGGAGAAGTGCTAAAGGAGCGTGCAGTGCTGCTATTCCGGGAGCACTCTTTGAGGCACGAGGGCTTCGAGGTCGGGGCACGGTAGGCGGGATCCGTACCGAGTTCAGTCACGAAGACTACTGAGCTCAAGTCTTACCGGAAGCCCACGCTGTCATTCAGATGCCTCTTGGCTGATGTGGGCGATTCGCACCGTTCAGTAACGATCTCTTATGGGAGGGTTATTCTTGCGCGGGAGCTGAAGAGCTTTCGCTTCAAATGCATTCCACCCACTGACTATCTCAGTATTAGTTAAAAGGCGTTAGGTTTATATAATGAAAACTCCCACTATCCTAAGGAGATAGCTTGCGCATTGACCACGCCTTAAAAGTTGTACGGATAGGCTGTTATTATGGTAATTCTAATGTTTTGATGTTCTTTCAACATTCACTGACCAATATAAATGACTTACTGGTCCTCGCTACTTACTGCCGGCCAGGTGCTGTTTCGCCCTGCTAATGCTATTCTTCCTGTTGGCATGATTAGCGTTTGGGAGGAAACCAAAAGTGTGGGGTCTCCAAACACAGTCTACAGCAGAAGCAGTATGGTGTGTGTGAAAAAAAGACAACAGGCAAAGCTTTAGAAACCCTCAGACAACAAAATGAAGTTCACCGTATATACAGAACAGCCTTTTTTGTTGAGAGCGTGCTATATTGTCAAGATATGTGAAATACAGCACGTTTTGATAGGACTGTGACCTATAGACACTCCTGTGGTGTTAATAGTGAAGTGGCAGTGTGGGAATTTCAAAATGTCCAGTTTACAATACAGATGTTCTAGCCATAATGCATTTAGCTGGTAACACTTTGTGTATAAGGGCTGGCTTAGTTTCAGCTGTACTGTAAGCATATGCATGGTGTATTTACAGTAACCAAGAAAAAAGTGTGAATGTACACACCCTTTTTGCCTAAATAAATGTTATTAAAATGTCATAGCAAAACTAAAGTAAAATATTAAAATAATTAATTCCGATTACTTTCGATATAATTTTTAGAAAGAAACATATTCAATATCGCAGTATGTTTATAGTAAGTAAGTAAAGTAAGTAAAATTTATTTATATAGCACTTTTCTCAGACAAAGGCCACAAAGTGCTTTACATATAGAAAATACAACTAAAATATATAAAACACCACACAATATATAAATAAAACAACACAATTCACGAAGACATAATGCGTTTCTGTCTGGTCCATTTATCCAAATGCTTGTTTAAACAGGTAGGTCTTTAAATGCTTTTTAAAAGATTCCACAGACACAGCCAATCTTAAAGACAGGGGGAGTGCATTCCAGTTTGGGAGCAATGACCGCAAAAGCTCGATCTCCACGAGTCTTTAAGCGAGAACGTGGAACAGTCAGTGAATTCAAATCACTCGATCTAAGAGAACGAGCTGGCACATATGGGTGAAGCAGATCAACCAAATAATTAGGGGCCTGGCCATGCAACGCTCTGTAAGTAAGTGTTAATATTTTAAACTGGATCCTGTATTCAACAGGAAGCCAGTGTAAAGATATTAACAGAGGAGTGATATGCGAGCGTCTGTTAGATTTAGTAATTAGTCTTGCTGCGGCGTTTTGAATCATCTGTAAACGGTCACGGGCTGATATTGTAAGTGAAGAGAAAAGAGCATTACAGTAATCAATGCGAGTTGAGATAAATGCATGCACAAGCATCTCCAGCTCTGAATCTGAAACTACCCTCCTCAATTTACTGATGTTTCTTATTGTACTGTAATAATAATATCGGGTAATTGTAAGAATTATTGGACAGATCATTAGACACGAATACATGTGTAACCGTGCTCTATTTCTAAAAGAAAATACAGAACTACACTAAGGAGCAAAATGTTTCAGTAAAGTTCCTTTAGGCTTTTCAAACGTTTCAATGTTTTGAACATTGATTGACGTGGAACTGGCCACTAAAATCGCTGGGATGTTTCAGCTTCCATGTCGTTGGCAGTGATTGGCCACTTGCGCTATGGGCGGGACAGATTTGCAGTAATGGTCTCCGCGCTACTGGAATTCGATAGCAGTGCCTGTGGTCTGAAACTGGACTAAGCTGCGAGACTAACAATGGAAGTTATGGAAAATTACATTTAAGTTTCCGAAGGCGCTTAATTCTGCATTAGCTGACATTTGATTAAGCCATTTGTGAAGTAAGATTCAAAACAAAGGAAGACTTGGCTTTAGAAGCACACTGGAACTATTTTGCACACTTTTTGGATTTTCTGATCGAGTGCCGTGGTTCTTCACGTCAGCACATTTTTGAGATTCGCTGGTAAGTTTAGAGCCGTAATGTAAGGGGTTAAAGTGGATCAGTGGGCAGTTAGTGCTATAACTGCGTTTACTTGGCTTTGAAATTGTATTACGTGAAATTATAGTCTTGGTTATTTAGCATTATGTGTCTGTCCGCCCCAGCGACAGCTGTAAGGTTCAGTAAGATTGCGTGTTAGGTGCGCAGCAGGCCCGCTCCTAAAGCGCAGCGCCGTCCTTTACCATCACCACGGGCATAAAATATGTTAGAGCAACATTCATTTATTTGTTTTGAGAGACTTCAGCCGTGTTGTCTCCCCTCCTCAAACACGTTTGTCATTGATTTCCAGATGGAGTTAGGAGGCATTATTTGACGGGCTGTTGTGAGTTTCAACACTGCAAGCAAGACGTGACGAAGCTTGCTCAGCTGCGTCAGTGTAGAGATCAGTGTATTAATATCTATGCATTAATATTAATAACAACTAGTTCAGAAGTTTTATGGTGAAGGTAACAATGTTGGTTAATTAATACTTTACACTGAACTATTGTCATTTATGTGGGCAATATTCTGAAAGTAAAAAGAGCTTTACCTGTTCACTATTTCTCATAAAGAGATGATATTGAAAGCTTTCGTTAGAATGCTATCAAAAATATGTACATGGATATGCCGTAACATCCATAATCTAATTTAACAGCATCTTATCTCTCTTTCTCTCTCGCTCTCTCTCTCACCCCCACCGAGCTTTTAGCCTAATGCCATAACAGTGTCAGGAGAGCTAAGAGCATGTAGACCTTTAGGGCAACTTTAGAGCAAACGCTAGACAGCCTTCCGCTGCGTACTGATGGATGTTGACTTCTCCCTCAGGCAAGAAAATGCCACAAACGACTCCCTTTGCCTCCACGTTTTCCCCAAGCCCCTACGTCGGACCTCAGGCTCCCTATAAACGGGTGGAGGAGAGCTGTGGTGGCCTGCTCTACCACAGCAACAACCTTGTGTCTGGTTCGCTTGAGGCTCTTATACAGCACCTTGTTCCCACTGTGGACTATTACCCTGATGTAAGTGCGTGGATGTGTCGATGGAAAACCACAATCCTCACCTCCCCTTAGTTAAAGCTAGGCATTTGATGTTCATTTGTTGTTTTTCTCTCAGAGGTCATACATCTTCACCTTCCTGCTTAGCTCACGGCTCTTCCTGCACCCATTTGAGCTAATGTCCAGAGTTTGCTATCTGTGTGTGGAACACCACAGGGTGGGGGACCCACAGATTGATAAGGTATGTTCTCTAAGGTACTCATATTATTGTAATACCTACATATTGTTGAAGTACTCACTGTAATGTACTCAAATTCATATATACAGTAGGGTGCGAAAGTTTGGGCACCCTTGTTAATTTTCCTGATTTACCTTTATAAATCATTGAATGTTTGGATTAAAAAATCAGTTAAATATATCATATAGGCTAGGGAACAAACACAGCAATATTTGAGAAGTGAAATTAAGTTTATATCATTTACAGAAAGTGTGCAGTAATTGTCTAAACAAAAATAGACAACTTTCGCGCCCCAATGTATACCCAGACAAATTACTTTTACTGTTTGTTTTAGACAGTAAGGACAAAATTAGAAATGAACAACCACAAGAAAATCATAAATAATCATTTGTGCAGAGAAGGTAACAATAACAAATGGGGGGGCTTGTTAACAATGTCAGGAACATTAATAGAAAAAAACAGGAAAGGGTGCATTAAAAATATCAGTTTATAGATATCATTATGGTATGCACGAATAAGTTTCTTTAGTACATTTAATATATTATACATTTTTATGTAAGTGCAATAATGCACTGATTAAATTAAAACAATCAGTTGGATTTAATCGGGTGCATTAGAGACATTTCTTTCTCATAAATGTTCAGTTGATTGCTTCAAGAGTGATGAACTGTAGCAATACTATAAAGCATGTTTTCTGGTGAACAGAAACGGATCCGGGATATCGCTCCAAAGATCGTACAGCTCCTCACAGAGTGGACAGAGACTTTTCCACACGACTTCAGGGATGAACGTATGATGCGTAGCTTGAAAGAGATGACCCATCGGCTCGCCTTTGGAGATGAGGTCAGTGCTCACTGTCACTTTCATCACACTATCACTATCATAGGAGCTGATGACATGCTCTCTTCTTTATTCTGTGCATGTTATGCAAGGTGTCTTTGAGCAGTCACTAGCCAACACACTGTGCCAGCCACTGGGGATCTGATGTACTGGAGTTTAGGGTTGTATAGTGTTGGTGCTTGTATTGAAATGCAAAGTGCAAGTGCAAAGTCAGAAGCATGAGGAGATCACAGTGTTATCTGTGCCTCATATAGTGTCAGGGACCTGTGTGCTGAGTGTTGACATTTGAGGGTCACTGGATACATGAAAACTGAACACAAAGACAAAAGGTTACCATAAATCTTCATGAATAGAAACAAAATATAATATACAAAAAACTAAATGTATTAATAAACAGAATGGTTTTCCATTCTGAATGGTGACCTGTTGGTGCACGTGCAGTGTTCCAAAGTAGTGTGAGAGAATTCACGGCATCTTTGCTCCTATGTCTCCTGTCATCGTGCAGTTGTCTCGGCGAGCCATGCAGAGGCTGATCCAGAGGCTTTTGCGTAAGCTGACTATCCTGGGACAGTATGAGGAGACACTGGCAACACCCACCGGCACACCCACCACCAGGCCAGAGAAACCAGCTGCTCTGAAAGCTAAGCAGCATGTGGCACGGAGGGAGGAGTGTGTCCTCACTGTGTGTGATGACCCCTTCATCCTCGCTCAACAGCTTACCCACATCGAGATGGTGAGTTTGGGGTTGTCGATTTGTCCTACCTTGTCGAAATGTCCTACCATAGCGCATCTTGATAGACGTGTCTGTCGAATATTTCCTACAGTGTCCGAGGGCATTGCGTATTTGTAGACGTATCTCTGTAGAGTTCGTTTACCTTATGAAAACATCATAATGTAGCACAAATCAGCTTTTAAAAGGTAGGATAATCTTTAAATTAAAAGTTTTATTTTGCGTATTCATGTATGCATTGTTATTAATACAAGCAAAGCAAATTGGATTGTTTACATCTTTGTATGAACATGTTTTTAGCCTGTGTGAGAATGAGGAGGCAGGAAAAATCGATGGGTGTAGTAGCCAGCCACCAAAAACATGACGTAATATTGACTTGCGCATGCGCAGTAAGTCTAGGTAGGAGCGCTCAACAGGTAGGAAAATTTGACAGAACACTTGTTTAAATAGACTTCACGTGTCCGTAGCACGGTCGATAATTGTTTCTCAAGGGACACTTTTTATTGCTGCGCAGCTAAGCACAAATGCCACAGAGCTCAAGTCTAGCTTGCTGAAAACGAGGGACATTCTGAACCAGAAATTCTAAAAAAACATTGAAGTAAAAGATGATGGCCCAAAGGAACTTTGCCAAAGAAATGAGCCGTGTCTGTTGTCAGGAACTACATAGGGTTTTAAAGGTCAGACGTGGAGTGGCGCGAGGGTCCGCGCGGCGAAAATGACATAATCGCGATGGCTCCGCCCGTGTACGAGGGTCTCGCGCGCTGTCGATTCGCGAGGTCATGCACTTCTCGAATTTTGTAAAGCCTTGTTTATACTTTCACGAGTGACCGTAGCTCTCGACTCCGCCCACCTCGCGCAAAACTGCGCGAACGGTGGAGGCGTTTATACTTTCCGTGTCACATTCTTTGTAGTTTTGTCCGAAACGATATGTGGTAGTATAAAGAAACACCCCTCAAATACAGGGCAAGGAACATTTACCTGACGAATTTTAATGTTGCTTTGTGTTTCAGGTTTGAAAAGTGCTGGAATTTAGGCTAAAGTACTTGAAAATGCTTGAAATTGTAACTACTTCATTTCACAACAAATAGCTATCTGACTGAACAGTTCTCCTGTATTACGTTAACAAATACAAGCCTCTTGTAATTCCAGGACGAAACATGAGAGAACGTGAGATTTACGTGGTCTACCACTTTGTGGCTGAGTTGCTGTAGTTCCCAGACATTTCCATTTTCTTATAATACAGCTGACAGTTGACTGTGGAATATTCAGGAGTGAGGAAATTTCAGGACTGGATTTGTTGCACAGGTTGCATACTATCACAGTTCCACGCTGGAATTAATTGAGCTGCTGAGATTGATCCATTCTTTCGCAAATGTTTGTAAAACAGTCTCCGTGTCTAGGTGCTTCATTTTATACACCTGTGGCCACAAAGTGATTGGAACACCTGATTCCGATCACTTCGAGGGGAGCGAATACGTTTGGCAATATTGTGTGTGTGTGTGTGTGTGTGTGTGTGTGTATCAGTGGGGAACATAAATATTTATAATAAAATGTATCCAATTTTATTTAATCTACTTACAGTTTGACAATCGACATCTAAACAATTACAAAAATATAAGCAAATAAATTATTCACCCGTGTCTATTCAATCTGTGCTGGAAGGTGAGGGGTTATGTTAAGTGGAAGCCTGTGAGCCTGTGTCTCCCCCTATCAGGACTGTGATGCCTCCGCAGAATGTTGGTGATTGGTGGTCCCGCTGTTCGTTTACAGAGGGCCAGGCAGTTATAATTCAGCACAATACCAGTTTCAAATGACAGTAAAATTGACCAATCATATCTTCCGTCTTAGTGGGCGGGCTTAACTGTATGATCATTTCCGCCCGCTGTGGCCCAGGTTTAATGGTCACGGTTCACTACTGGTGTACTACACACACACACACACACACACACACACACACTCTACAGGCCAAAAGTTTGGACACACTCTCATTCAATGCACTCATTCAATCTTTATTTCCACGACTACATTGTAGATTCACTGAAGGCATCAAAACTATCAATGAATACATGTGAAGTTATGTACTTAACAAAAAAGATAAAATAACTGAAAACATGTTTTATATTCTAGTTTCTTCAAAATTGTCACCCTTTGGTCTAATTACTGCATTGCACACTCTTGGAATTCTCTCAGTGAGCTTCAAGAGGTAGTCACCTGAAATGGTTTTCAGGTTTGCCTGAGAGAATGCCAAGAGAAAAATATTAAACATGTTTTCAGTTATTTCACCTTTTTTTTTTGTTAAGTACATAACTCCACATGTAATCATCCATTGTTTTGATGCCTTCAGTGAGAATCTACAATGTAAATAGTCATGGAAATAAAGAAAGCGCGTGTTTGAAGGTGTGTTTGAAGGTGTGTCCAAACTTATGGCCTGTTTATATAAATGGGTGCTTTGCGTTTAAATGGTACTTTAAACTGGTAGAACTCCTACAATAAACTAATTCTGTGTTGCATAAGGTGCAAACAACTTTAGTCTTGTCAATGTCTCCATTAAGAAGCTTCTTAAAAATGAATTTTGAAGCAAACCTGGCATCTTCGTGGCTGCATCCATGTAAGCACACGTGCGATTTCTTGTGGGTGGTAATTCACAGGTTTGAAAACTCGTTCTTGCCCCCTACTGTGCAATTTGGTTAGAAATACAGCTGAGCAATATGTTTATTTATTTTTCCTGTGACTTAACAGAATATGTGTAATGGCATTATATATTGTTCTGATACACGGTAAATATTTGATTCACTCCCCATCATCTCATCAGTGTGGTAAGGCAAACAGGATTATTGCTGCATTTTTAACAGACTTGATCACCAAAACCATCAGTTTCTGTTTGAATAGTACTGATCAGTGCTTTGTGTCCAACTGCAGGACAGACTCAGTTACATTGGCCCTGAGGAGTTTGTTCAAGCGTTTGTGCAGATACAACCCTCAGGCAGCCACAAGGTGAGTGTGTCACACAAAATACCAAGATGTCATTCTATGATAAAAGCTGCTTTAGTTAAGAGTTAGGAGTGACTCACTGAACCGGCTGAAATTAGTTATACATGTAAACAACTAGTTTTTTTAATGAGATTTCTAAATGACCCAGCAGAGAGGGTGGCTAAATGTGGAAAAACCCCATTTGTAAGTTATTTTTTTGTTTGCTTGTTTGTTTTTTTACTCAAACATGGAAATGTTCTGTTTACAGAATTTCTTCAGCAAAAGACGAGGCAATAACCTGGAGGCGTATGTTGAATGGTTCAACAGACTGAGTTATCTGGTGGCCACAGAGATCTGCTTGGTGAGCGAACATCAGTACTGCTCTGAGAGAAAGAAGCAGAAATTGTAATAAACTGTGTTTTTCAGCCATTTTTGTTATCATTTACATTGTTGTGATACAGGATACATGTATCGGAGTAGCTTAAAGTCAGTTAAAGAGATATCAACTGGAATGTATTTTACCATGAGTTCACATTTTAACAAATTTTTTGTCTTGTATTTTTCCAAAAATGCCCTTCTGCTTTCCTGTTTATCCTGTAATTAACACTCTGCTGCCCTCTGGTGTGTGCGCCTGGGCCTGTCCCTGTATGTGTTTGTGTGCGTGCGTGTGTGTGTATGCATACTTTTTAGCCAGTGAAGAAGAAGAACAGAGCCCGTGTCTTGGAGTTCTTTATTGATGTAGCACGAGAATGCTTTAACATCGGCAACTTCAACTCAATGATGGCCATCATCAGTGAGTGCATGCATTACTTCCTGTTGGGAATGTATACTTATTTATTATATTAACCTTTACCTGTGATTTATTAAAGACATTTGGTTTAACCCCAACAGCCGGGATGAACATGAACCCAGTGTCCAGGCTAAAGAAGACCTGGGGCAAAATCAACACAGACAAGTTCGAGATCCTGGAGGTAAACCCTAGCACAACAGTGGGGAGAGCAGCATCTGAACAGCATCCCTCATCTGGAGGATTTCAGTGTCTTCCAAATGTTTGTAAAACGAAGCTTGCTGCTGTTTGCTCTTGTAGCATCAAGTGGACCCCTCCAACAACTTCTGCAACTATCGCACAGCACTGCGTGGAGCCAGGCAGCGCTCCAGTACAGCTCACACTGCCAGAGAGAAGGTAGTGCACCTCTCTCACACCCCAACACAGTCTGATGAAGACTGACCTTGATTCTAATGAGTCTTATTGTTGAAATTTATTTTGTGAATCTTCTTCCCTGGTTGTGTCTTCTCTCAGATTGTGATCCCGTTCTTCAGTTTGTTCATTAAGGACATCTACTTCTTGAACGAAAGCTGTGCCAGCCGCCTGTCTAATGGTCACGTCAACTTTGAGGTGCGTTGGCTTTACTGAGCAGTTGAGAAGCCTGCTATTGCCTATGAGTGAACATGCCTGCCATTATGGTTATATTTGTTTTATAATTATTGCTTAGATTCTTGAGTTTTTACAGTTTTTCTCATCAATGACAGAAATTCTGGGAGCTGGCTAAGCAAGTCAGTGAGTTTCTGGCATGGCGGCATGTGATCTGTCCATTTGAAAGGAACAGAACAACACTGCAGTATCTCATCAGTGTCTCAATTTTCACTGAAGAAGGTGAGTGTTCATCCTCTTCAGATACGCTCCCATTGCAGGGCTCCCTTGTTATCATCATCACCATCATCATCATCATTACCATCACCATGCTCCTACTTGTTGTAAAACAGCACAAGTTGGATGGACACATTGGATTGGCCTCTTTTCCTTTTCTTCTGTTGTTAACTACCTCAGAATAATCAGATTGATTTTTGTTTTGTTTTGTTTTTTTTTTTTTTTTGTTCAGTGATATTTGTTCAGTCCAACGATTTCTTTTGTAATCACATGATTCAATTGTGTCTTTTTGATCGTCTATAACTGTTGTTGAACTTTTTAGTAGCGTGTGATTGCTTGGCCCATCTTTGATGTGCTACAGACTTCTTGTTTCCCTTTCAGAGCTTCAGCTGGCCTCCTACGAGAGTGAGGGCCCCGAAAACAGTGTGGAGAGAGACACACGTCGCTCTCTCAGGTGGTCACTAGCTCCAGAGACATTCTGCACTGTAGAAAGAAAAGTCTCGGCTCAAAACTGGTGCATCGGAAGCATGTTTTAATTAGCTCAGTGCCGATGATCACTTTAGGTGTGCATGTCAGATTTAAACTTCAAAGCATTCACTGAGGATATAAATTCAGTTTGGTAGCTTTACTAGACATTCACATTTTTAGGTCATTCTAACCATAAGTGTTTGGTGTGTTTTGTCGCAGGTCATCTCTTAGCAGGATGTGAACACTGCTGCTTTTGGACATTTGATCTGGCCCTGAATGATGATAATCTGTAAACTGAAAGACTGCAACCAGATACAGGAATGCTGAATGGCTGCACATTGTAAATGTTTGTAAAGTTTTTGTTTGTATCAGTACTTTTGTATATTTTTGTCCACCCCCCAGGCAAAGGATATGAGACTGGATTCTCATTACAGCAAAATAATTATGTTAAAGGAAACTTCTTGTGAACTCCTGTTAAAACAGTGGGAATAAGCTTAGTGTGTTGTGCATGTCGTCCTAGCTGAATGAAGAACATGTCGCTGGACGATCTCTTTGGGTTTTTAAGCTTCTTGTGGGCTGTTTTTGTACTTGCAGAAAGTTTGTGTTACAATCTTATAATTCCTTTTATATGTTTTTGGTGTTTATATATGTGTTTATATACAGAATGTTGTCATAAAAAAGTCTAACCGTATCAGTCTCAAAGAATGTGTTCTTCAGTGTATATAGTTTTTTTTCCTCAAGTATCTCTAAGCGTATGCAGAGGTATATTTGCAAACAGCAGCAGACATAAAAAGCAGAGTGCTTTGATATGTCATTCATTGAAGTAAAATCAATTATTATATTTTATGCACCTTATATTAGAATTGTTCCTGTAGCACCACCTAGTGTCTAAAGCCATGTTGCAACGTTCTGGACATCACGTTGCTAGTGATTGGACAGTTCAGTTGTAGACAGCGTGACTGTCAGTACGCAAGCAACATGCAAGTGTATGTCGTGTCCCCCCCCCGACACCCCCCCCCCCCCTCCCTGTCCTGGCTTTCCCAAATGAAAGTATGGTCACCCTAATGTATAATTGTATGCATAATGTGTCAATATAGACTACACTACACGAAAGGAAAATCCCTAATTATTTACAAGCGTTACAAGTGCTTCTATTTTTACGGTGGCTGTCTTATAAAAGGACAACGGATAGATCTGTTATAGTTTGCGCATGCTCATTGTACCAAGACAAGTTAATTTGTAAGCGTTTGCAGCGCACTGTTTTAGAAAAACTACTGTCTGGACTTCAGGGCTTCACAATTTGCTGAGCGGGGGTCCGTGGGAAGAAACCGATTATCAGCTCTCTACAATGACTCAGCGTGCTTTAACGTTTATATAAGAAGAGAACCGAGTCGTCGCCAAGGAATAAAGCGGGTGTGCTTCACCTCCTCCATGCGTCGTCCTTGATGTGGAATGCGTCGCGTGGCTCTTAATTTTGATGTTGTCACGTGTTAAGGACAGAGCAATGCCTGGAAATGGGGATTATGTTTGTACAGAAGAAAGGACATCCACTCTTTGGTTCCAACTTATGACTATCGCACTTTTAACATTTATGTGTAAAGGGGACGACAGCACTTGCAGTGGAGCGTTTGATTTATATTTTGTGCTGGATAGGTAAATATTACAGTAGGCTATTAATTTCAAAATTTTATGCAGTTATGTTGTATTTCACATGACAATTACCGAATGCTTGATTGAATATCTGAAAATTACATATTACAAAATCTCTCTCTCTCTCTCTCTCTCTCTCTCTCTCTCTCTCTCTGTCCCTCTCTCTCTGTCCTCGCACACACAGTCCAGCTCAAACTTAATCAATCTTATGTATGTGAACACACGAGTGTTACTGAAGAAATATCAGTTGACTATTTTCGAGATCCAAGTTAATGGGCTTCTGCCTCACATTGCTGCCCTTGTATGGGCCTGTTTATTTGACAACGCATGAAAACATTCACCATCATTCCAGATCTGGGAGTGTGTCGGACAACTGGCAGGACATATACTTATTTGTGGAGCAGCTAACTAATCTCTTTGTAAGGTAAGCAGTCCCCTATTCAGCCCAACACTGTTGCTCCCAGATTGAATCTCAAAATAAATGACCAACTTAGAAGAGCTTGCAGATGGTGTTTCCGTAGCAGAACAAACCACATGCACCCCAGAGAACAGTCAGAACTGTTATTGTGAACATATGTGGGACTACATATAAAGTTAATAGTGGATTACTATCTTTAACTATATAAATTTTATGGGTTGTGTTCAGTGTAGAGTAGACTGTGGCTGTGTGGCCTAGTCTGAATGCTAGAAAACTTAACTCCAAACTCAAGGATGTGTGTTGCTCATTTTGTTATCAGCCACCACACTAGGGTATTGTTTTAATATGATTTTTGTCAGGACTAGATGGAAAGCATTCTACATTTTGCACCAGTAACACACACTGGAGGGTCTAATATTTAGTTTACAGTTTGTTTACCCCCCCAGTTCCTAATGCACACATTTATTTATTTATTTTCTTTGCAGTCCAAAGATGAGAGTCTCATTCATCGTCTTCTCCTCCAAAGCAGAAGTGATCCTGCACCTTACGAGAGACAGGTACGAGAGGCAGGTACAAGATATTCACATGCTGTCAGTCCTTAACAGCGACTGCTGCCCTGGAGACTTGCCCCTCTGCTGCCCTAGGGAATTTTCCTTGCCATTGTTGCCCCTGGCTTGCTCATTAGGGATCTGGACCCATGTGATTGTAAAGCTGCTTTGTGACATGTTGTAAAAAGAGCTATACTGTATAAATAAATTTGACCTGGAGACCTGCCCCTCTGCAAGGTTCATTGCTAATGAAGAGGGCAAGCTCACTGGTGCTCAATAACATCCTTCCCATTAATTAATTATAACTAAAATTCTAAAATATGAAAGTAATTGAAATGTGCCATATTTGTCAATTGTGATTTTTCACCACGTTGTCCACATTTGACTGCATTGTCCTCTGCATTTACCCATCTGTGCAGTTAGAACACACACACACACACACACACACACACACACACACACACACACACACACACACACACACACACACACACAAACACACACAAACACACTAGTGATTACTAGGGGGCTGTGTGAACCACATGCCCAGAGCAGTGGGCAGCCCTAACTTGGCGCCCGGGGAGCAGTTGGGGTTAGGTGCCTTGCTTAAGGGCACCTCAGTCATGGCCTCAGGCCTGGGAATCAAACCCACAACTCGCCGGTCACAAGACCAATTCCCTACCACAGGACCATGACTGCTCATAAATATGAAGGGAATTTGTGAATGAGGTGCCTGCTCAAAACACACAAGCTAGTTTGAGAATCTTTTTGGTGGAGTACTTCCCAACGTGGGATTCGAACCACCTTCGTACACATGCATTGTAGACTTCAGCATTGTTTGTACTTGGGAGCACCTTGCTCAACACGTTGAGCTAATGGAGTTGACCCAAAAAAATCAGATAGGATTCGTCATGTTCTGAAGTCTTATTTCTAAGTTGTTAGAAATTCGGCCTTCAGGAATCAGATTCAGGAGTCAGGAGACTGGATGGCTTCAGTGTTGACAAGTTTATTTACACACAGAGCATGTAGCAAAGTGGATCACGACCAGTTCTCCTGTAGTCTATTTGGGAGGACCTTATATACATTGTAGAATGTGGGAGGAGGAAGGAGGAGGAAGATGAGGAGTTTAAGGGGGGTAAGTGGGGGATGAAGGTGAGGAGGAAGAGGAGTTTAAGGAGGGGTCACTGTGGGATGAAGGTAAGGTAAGACTTTAAAGGATATACAAACAAAGGATATACGTGTTAGGCATGCAAAGGTGGGCAACCATCAACACTTCTCAGGGATTCTGATGGTTGCCACATCAGGGGTTGATTGTCTCTGGAGATTATTCTTCGTCTGCTGTCTGTCTACATACAAAGGGGTGAGATCTGAAAGAATCATCTTTTCTCTCAAAGACAGCAGGTAAGGATGTACCTTACTGATGTACCTTAATTCCATTAAGACAAATCAAAATACATATACAAAACACATATACAAAATATGCATTTCATGTAATGATTCTCAGGAAAACTCTTATTTGGGCAGTAAATATGATGAATGTTTATTGAAATCCAAATAGGTAGTCTAGTGTAAACATTTTGAGGTAATGTTAGAGGAGGCTTGGACTTTTGGTGTAGTTTGTATGGTGCTGCTGTACTGATGGTAGCTGTGAAGGTGCTAATTAAACCCAAGCAGTAGAAAAAAAAATCCAAGCAGTAGAATTTAACAGACTGGACTTCACTGAGCCATGCGTCTCCATGCACCTCCATGTCAGGGTGCGTTCTCTCAACCAGATTCTCAGTTTTTACCATAAGGATGTACTGAATCAGCATTCTTTGTGATGGAAGTATTGTGCCAGTTTGGAATGTGCACACAGATAAGACAGGGATGGATGTATTGCTTACAACACATTTCTTACCTTTGACAAGTATTAATTACAAGTAATGTGAAAAATGTTCTGTGCTTTTAGGACTGCTATAGATGAGGGGTTAGAGCGTTTGAGAACGATCAGACCCGCGGGTGAGACCTACATGCATGAAGGGATTATAAAGGTAAGCATGTACTATTCATTCACACTCATTATTGATGTTATTGCATGTGCTATATTGTTAATAAAACATTGAGCTGTTGGTTGGATTGGTAATGTGTTGGTCATTTGTGGACTTGATCAGGCCATAGAGCAAATGAAAACTCAAGGCACAAGAGGGTCAAGCATCATTATCGCACTGACTGATGGGAAACTGGAGGTCTACCCTCACGACCTCACCGTGAAAAAGGTGAGGATGTCATCTAGCAACAGGCCACCAGGACTGTCCAAACCTAGTTCTGGTGCATCATGGCACTGCATACTTGATCGTGCTCTGACACACCCAATTAAGTGCAAATAAATAAAGCTTTGCTGAATTCAAGCTGGAAATTTGGAGCGGATGAACTGTAAATTGTGCTTTTGTACTCTCAAGCACACATAATGCACTACACCTGTCACATTCCTGAAACTTGTGCACGTGTGTGTGTGTGTGTGTGTGTATGTGTGTGTGTGTGTGTGTGTGTGTGTGTGTGTGTGTGTGTGTGTGTGTGTGCGCGCGTGTTCAGGCTGATCTGGCCAGGGATTATGGTGCACGTGTGTACTGCGTGGGGGTGAAGGACTTCGATGCTCAGCAAGTATGTCATCTGTTTGCATGGCCTTAACATTGTGTAAAAGAATACTTGCATCCCAGTTCCCAAAGAGTAGGCAAAAACATCAGCGTTGAAGTAAGCAGTACGGTATGTTTTGTGTAAACACTGTAGGTGTTCATTCATCACATTGAACACCTACAGTGAACTATGTGGTACCATTTTGAGTTACAAACCACTAATGCAAAATAAATTAGTGAATAAGCTAATTCACTAATTCTCTCAACCAGAGAGTGGAGTTTCCATGTTCTCCCTGTGTTTGCGTGGGTTTCCTCCGGGATCTCCGGTTTCCTCCCACAGTCCAAAAACATGGAGGTTAGGTAAATTGGCAGTCAACAAAAAATTCTCCCTGAGTGTGTGTCTGTGTCTCTATGTTCAATAAAAAAAGTAGTGTGTGTGCTTGTATGCCCAGTGGTGGATGGTGCTCTGCCACTAGAGTCTGTCCTCTCTCCCCTTCCTGCACCCCATTCAGTCCCCCAGGGGGCTGTGGCTTCCGGTAGAGAGTACGCTGTGCGCAATTGGCTGCCGCTTCTCGCCGGTGTGTGTGTGATTGATTGTCTGTGACTTGTACCTGTGTTAAATTGTAAAGCGCCTTGGGAATCTGGAAAGGTGCTATATAAATCGAACATTCATTCATTCATTCATTCAAATTAGTGAGATAAACAGTAGAGAGTGTAACTAAAGTACATTGTAATACAAACAAGTACTCGCAGAACAGTCTGGTCTAGATCGCTTTGGATAATTTTTTGTAGAATTGGTGTATGAAAGATTCTATAATATAAAGAAAGCGAGAGATGTAAGAGTGATTTGTGAGGGATGGGAGGGTTAATATGAAGCCGATGTTCCAGCAGGTCCATGTAATTTGATCTGGGGAATTAGATTGCGGCAGCTAGGCACATCCTGCTTGTACAGTTGTTGGAGACTAGAGTTGAAAGCTCCTAAGTACCAGTATGGAAATGTTCCCAAGTCTGTATAAATGAATGTGTGTGACAATAGGAATACTTAATGGATTTGGGTGTGTTATGTGTATGATATATGTGTTTATTTCCAGCTTTCAGATATTGCTGACAGCATGGATCATGTGTTTCCTGTATTAGATGGATTCCATGCACTCAAGTCTATCGTAAATTCTGTAAGATAAAGGCAATTTCACAATACATTGTGATTAATATATTGCATGTTGCCATCTAACAAATGTTGAATTTGTTTTTCACAGATACTCAAGAAATCGTGCATTGAGATTTTTGCTATTGAGCCCTCCAGTGTTTGTGTGAATGGTATGATGTGCTAAGCTCCAAAATAATTTTAATTCAAATTTACTATCTAGAGAATGCTGGCATTGTTTTGCATAATAAAAACAATTCTGAAACAATTCTCTTTCAGAATCATTCAACATTGTTGTGAGAGGGAGGGGCTTCACTCAGGGGCGGAGTTTAGAGGGTGTGTTGTGCACACTCTCTGTCAATCAGCAAGAATCCTACAGTAAGCCAACAGAGTTGCCATGTTACACTTACCAGCTGCTGCAGACAGCAACAGGCCAGATTTTACAACCCAATCAGGAGGTTAGACATTAGCTACAAGGATCTGTAATTTGACTTACCTCATAGTAATTTGGCTATGACAGAACGAATCATGGAGGACCACAATCATGTCATTATTTCTAACAGGATATCAATGTTCTTGTATCCGCAAATAAAAGCAGCTCTTTAGCTAACTTCCTGAGAGTTTCATAGTGATGAGGAATACTCCAACAATATTTTATTCAAGATTTAGAGCAGTGTAAATAGTCTTAGGGTGCGTTTTGTCAAATTATTGGTTATATACTATGTATAAATTATACCTTGGAAGCCAATTTGTGACACTTATAAAACGGAAAAAAAAATTATTAATAATTTGTAAAAACTACCGTGAAAGCTCACTAAAATGTGTTTTTGTGGATTCATACTGCAGTATCACTAAAATAAAATTATAAAAAAATGATGAAAACTGTGTTTGTTCTGCCATTTACTGTGATCTGTATCCTCTGCAAGGGAACTTCAGCAGCCATAGGAACTTTTCTCTGATCAGTCTGAGAGTTCATCGTTCATCACATTAAGTGAAAGCACTGAGTCCAGGACACTTTCGGTAGCACACAGTGATCTCATGCTGTTGTCTCTTCCTGTCAGATGAGAGGCCAAGTGTTGTGAAGGATGGTTATGTGCTGTGTCCCACTGCAGTGCTGACGGAAGCCGGACAGTGAGTAGCATTCTTCTCTTACTCTTTTAGAACAGAGCCTCTCTCTGGACAAAGCTACTGCTGTTAAACTCTAGCTGGCAGATTAAATAAGACATATCAGGAGTTCCTGTTGACTTCTGTTTTGGTTTCTGTAACCATGAGACTGCTGATAAAGAACAATCACATAGTGAAAGGGTCAAGTACAGTGCAGTGGGTGTTAGGCTTGTCCCGATCCGATATTTGGATCGGATTGGCCGCCGATATTTTTAAAAAATGTGTATCGGATTGGCAGGCACGAGAAAATGCCGATCCAGACTCCCAATCCAGTTTTTTTTTTTTGAAAGTCCGATCCAGTTCTCCAAGGCACCCATTTAGATAATCCATTCTGGTCCACATTTTCCAGCACACCTTTATGGGGTGATTTCTGTATCAAAAGTTCCACAGAAGCAAAAGTAAATCTGCAGGCAAAATTCAAGAGCAGAAAGTATATGTTGTGAATGCAAAACAAAAAAAATATATATCAAAAGTATATATTTAAAATATAATTGGTTACTTGAAACTTATTTTCTTTTGCATTTTGACAGTTTTTAGTTCCATTGTTTTTGTTTTTTTTTTTTTTTTTCCCAGTAAGGTCTTTTGCTTCTGAAATCTCTCTTTGCTTCTGCTTCGTTTTTTTGCTTCTGACTTTTGGAACACATTTCACGTGTGGGAGGGTCTTAGATGAAGGCTAAGTTCCTCTGCAATCTCCATTTGTCATTGATTCCGGACTGACACAGAGCTCTGAAAAAACGCCTCTGAGTCCAAGCCACGCCCACCCCACCAGCTTCCCAGCGTTTTCAAACATGGCGGAATGCGGGGGTTCTGTTTCAAACTGAGTTTTACCATTAAAGTTTATACAAAGGTTAAAATTAATTGCTAAATGGTCTGTAGATATTGCAAATACATATATTTCCTCCACACGTCAGTGTTTTCTCTCCATCCAGTTCACTAAAATTTAAAGTGTGCTAAATATTAACCGTCATGCTTAATGTAGGTATTATACAGTGTAGATAAAGGGTTAATATTTAGCACACTTCACCAGCGTGAGCTTTTAAAAAAATTAGTGTCTTCACTAAAATTTTGTTTTCATGTCCATCTCTTCAACTTTTTGGTTGCTTCATGAAAGAATTTTCAATACCAGTTTCTCTCCTCCATCCAGTGCATGTTTGTATTAACAGAAAGACTTCTGTCATTATAAGAGAATTGTTGTGCCTCCGGTGGATGATCCTTTGTAAGAACACACGTGCTGTTTCTATTCACAGTTCCATTGAAGTGCTGATCAGCTTTGATCATGGACGGTCCTACATCTCCAGCCCCATCACAATATATGCCCAAACATGTGTGAGTGTAGCACAGGATCTCAGTTTGCTGTGTTCATTACTAATATTGTGAATTACTAGTGCATGTTACACCATTTTCTATGGCATTAACTTTGTATTGTAATTATGCATTATGGGTATTTGGAGATATTTATATACAAAAGTGACATTGGCACTGTGTTGGATGTGTGTGTGTGTATGTGTTTGTTGGATATGTCAGTGGAACGGCATGGTGGTGCTGCTGGTGTTGCTGGTTCTGCTGCTGCTGGCAGGGGTGCTGTTGCTCTGGTGGTTCTGGCCTCTCTGCTGCACTGTGGTGAGTAAACAGCACATGGAACAGCTCACAGAAATACACCTCATAGGTTAGATACCCATTCACAAATGGTCAGTAAAACTATGAAGTACTTGTACATGTCATAATAAAATAATGTAATACGTCCTTACCATACATTAATTAAAAAATGATTAACATTCATTAAAATGTGAAATATGTATGTGAAAGGCGTCAGAATGTAAAACAATTCTATATGTTATTTATAAATTTACATATATAATATTGTGATAAAATTATTTTTACAGATTATTTGCATATAGTTTCAAAGTGCTTACCAACAGTACTAGGGAAATGTTGGATAATTGTGGATTGAACATTTGTGTCATAGGTCATCAGGGACCCTCCTCCATCTCGACCTCCTCCACCACCACCACTTCCTGTAAGTGGACTGTGGAGTAAGATTTGTGATTCAGTTAATCAATCAGCAACCACTAAGAATCACTGATTTCCTATGTGTGTTTAATTTCTTCTTTTTTAGTCAGTTCCTAGATTTTCTTCATATTTACTATATTTATCAAGAAGATCTCTTTATTTGGCTGTGTCTGGCCCACAGGAGCCAGAGGTGGACCCACCGCCTAAGAACAGGTGGCCCATGGTGGATGCTTCCTATTATGGAGGCAGAGGTGCTGGAGGCATCAAACGCATGGAGGTTACTTACGCTCCATCCTAAGCCTAAAACAAAACACCATCATTTAATAGTTGCAAAATGTGCCAATGGTTAGTTAGTACCACTGAATTATCCTTAAGCAAACCAGCAACAAAGTAATACTGAATAAAATAAAGAAGGCATACCCCAATAACACTTGAAGATAACAGGTCCCACTTTATTGTAGATCAGTGTTGGTGTGCAATTGAGACACTTTCCTGAGGAAGTCCCACAGGGGATGTCCCCCAAGAGTCAAAGTCAAATTTATTTATATAGCACTTTTTACAACACGTTTTCCACAAAGCAGCTTTATAATCGTGTGGGTCCAGATCCCTAATGGGCAAGCCAAAGGTGATAGTGGCAAGAAAAACTCCCTATGAAGGTAGGGATTAGGAAGAAACCTCAGGCGGACCAAGACTCAAAAGGGAACACATGCTCCATTGAGCGGCCCCCAAGATAATTCCAGAAAATGCCCAACACATATACAAAGAATTCACATATTTATTTTGTGTTCAGAAATGATGAAATTGCCCCACCTTTCTTGACATAGTGTTATATAATAATAGTGTTATTATATAATAATAAATTATTCAATATACACTCACTGGCCAGTTTTAGGTACACCTTGCTAGTACTGGGTTGGACCCCCTTTTACCTTCAGAATGACAGACAGACAGACAGATGGACTATGTCTTGACACAATGTCAAGAAAGGTGGGCCCAAAATGTGCCAGGAAAATATTCACCACACCATTGCACCACCACCACCACCACCAGCAGCCTCAACCTTTGATACAAGGCCTGTCTGGCACCAACAACCATGTCACGTTGAAAGTCACTAAAATCACCTTTCTTCCCTATTCTGATGCTCGGTTTGAAATGCAGCAGATTGTCTTGGCCATGTCTACATGCATAAATGCATTGAGTTGCTGCCATGTGATTGGCCTATTTGACATTTACGTTAATGAGCAGTTGGACAGTTGTACCTAATAAGGTGAGTGTATGCTAATTAAAATCCATCATTATGGAAGTTTAAAAATTGATATTATATCCCATTGGAAGATTTTTACTTGGGTCTGTTTCCCAGGCCTGCTAAGAGACTGTTCAAGAATGTCTCTTTCCCAGGCCAGACTTATTTCTTAACTTTTACTTGTAAATGTTTTAATTATCTCACTAGCATAATATATACTTATTAAACTTATATAAACTTCAATTAATAAGAGTGATTTAAAAGTAATTTAAAGTACCTTAGTAGCTTAAACGATAAATGTCTTGATCCCCTGTCTTAGTAGTGTGGGTAAAATACATTGTTACTTATGGTTTTGTATACAAGTCCTGACCCTGCACCACATCCTTCAGGGTTCTCCCAGCTCCAGAACACTGATTAAGGCAATACCTTCACCTGATGATTTGAATCACTGGACTATTAGGGGTGATCACTAAGATATGTAGTGCAGTGGTACTATAGGCACAATCCTGGCCTAAGACATGCCCGAACCAGTCTTCTGCCCTTGCTAGGTTCGCTGGGGTGAGAAAGGGTCCACAGAAGAAGGAGCACGGTTGGAGAAAGCCAAAAATGCCATAGTCAAGATGCCTGAGGAGGAAGTGGAAGATCCCATTGTAAAAGCTCCTTTAAGGCCACCTCCTCCCTATCACCCTCCACCTCCATCCAAATGGTACACACCAATTAAGGTGAGTCCATTTCCAAATGGTACAGACCAATTATGGTGAGTCCACCTCAGAGTGCAAATCTGGGTGGCTCATTTTGGCTGTTATCTGGGGGAATGCATGGCAAAGTAAAGATGTTTGTTCATTGATGCTGGATGTCCAGGGCCGTTTTGATGCCTTGTTGGCACTGCTACGACGACAGTATAACAGAGTTGCTGTCATGAGACCCACGGCAGGTGACAGGGTATGTTACTGTTTTGTGTTGTTTATGTATGACATTGTCCATTGTGACTACTTTTAAGGAAATCAATTCTGGGTTTAGGAATATGGAGCTACATGTTTCCTTCAAAAATAAGATTATTGCTCCAGTGACAAAATGTCTGCTGAGCATGACTGTTGCTTTGCCTGGCTGAAGGTTACTGTGCCTGGACTCTTAATTAATAAGGAAGCAAAGGGTTATGTGCAGATGCAGCTTTTGTGAAAATTGTGTGAATGAGTCATGGCTTGCATGATATAGACACACAAATTCTATGGTTTCATTCAAACAGGATTCTTAGGATGGTCATGAATAGATCCTTAGCCAAAGAATTAAGGATCCAAAAATTATATCATTAGCCGCATAATGTCATTAGCATCTGTGTGGCAGAGATGTTTGAGGCAGTTTATTTTGTCATATTTTAGACTGAATGAAATCATAAATCCGAGCAGACAAGGACAAGTCATTTTAGAGGAGGACACTTTAAAGAATCTCAGAATATGATCTTTGGCCTTTTTTGACACCTTGCTTTTATATTGTTTATGTTTCAGGGTCGCTGCATCAAGTTCACAAGGATTCAGAGTCAACAGGCCGGCCGCTAGTTGTTTTTAAAGTGTCTGCTTTGGCAGTGTAAACAATCTGTGTGCCTTGTATGTGCACATTTTTGTAATTTAACAACAGAATTATTTTTGCATATATTAGTTGTCATGTTTTTCTAATGACTTTTTATAATTTTAATGTTTCACTTCAGTGTGAAGGTTTGGTCAGTTATTCTGATTTTGACTGTGCAAGCTATTGGTTTGTATGTATTTTTCTTGTGTGTGTGCACATGCATAAACGAATGTGGGGGGTTGCCAAAGCAGAGTGTGACTATTCGTGGTTTCATAAAGGCCTCATGAACTTATGACTGTGGTTGAAATGGCAGTTTTTGATCCTTGTTCCTAATCTGACAATGTATGAGCGCACACACACACACACATACACACACACACACACACACACAGAATTGCTTCTTCCTACTTGCAATTCAGAAGCATTTTGCTTGCAGGGCTGATGGACGTCTGTCCAAAACATCCTGTTTCTCTGTATCTGGAAACTTTGTGTACTTTACTACAATTTTTAATATATCTATGTATATTTCTTTGTCTCTCTCACCTACACACACTATATAATATACACTACCGTTCAAAAGTTTGGGGTCACTTACAAATGTTCTTATTTTTGAAAGAAAATCAGTTTTTATTTCAATTTAGCTAACATTAAATGCATCAAAAAGAGTATATACACTCTATACATTATTAATGTGGTAAATGACTATTCTAGCTGTAAACATCTGGTTTTTAATGCAATATCTACATAGATGTATGGAGACCTATTTCCAACAACCATCACTCCAGTGTTGTAATCGTACATTGTGTTTGCTAACTCTGTAAGGAGGCTATTGGATTTTTATAAAACCCTTGAAAACCCTTGTGCAAGTAGGTTAGCACAGCTGAAAACAGTTTTGCTGATTAGAGAAGCTATAAAACTGACCTTCTTTTGAGCTAGTTGAGAATCTGGAGCATTACAATTGTTGGTTCGATTAAACTCACAAAATGGCCAGAAAAAAACAACTTTCAATTGAAACTCGACAGTCTATTCTTGTTCTGAGAAATGAAGTCTATTCCATGCGAGACATTGCCAAGAAACTGAAGATTTCCTACAATGGTGTGTACTACTCCCTTCAGAGGAGAGCACAGACAGGCTCTAACCAGTGTAGAAGGAGAAGTGGAAGGCCCCGCTGCATAACTGAGCAAGAAGACAAGTACATTAGAGTCTCCAGTTTGAGAAATCGACGCTTCACAGGTCCTCAACTGGCAGCTTCATTAAATAGTACCCGCAAAACGCCAGTGTCAACGTCTACAGTGAAGAGGTGACTCCGGCATGCTGGCCTTTAGGGCAGAGTGGCAAAGAAAAAGCCATATCTGGCTAATAAAAGAAAAAGATGAATATGGGCAAAAGAACACAGACATTGGACAGAGGAAGATTGGAAAAAAGTTATGGACAGATGAATCAAAGTTTGAGGTGTTTGGATCCAGAGGTGGGGACTCGAGTCACATGACTTGGACTCGAGTCAGACTCGAGTCATTAATATTAAGACTTTTGACTTGACTTGAAAAAATATTCAGAGACTTAGACTTGACTTGGACTTTTACACCAATAACTTGGGACTTGAATTGGACTTGAACCTGTTTACTTGCAAAGACTTGATTTTTTTTACCCCAAATCTAAATTTTAAAACGCATATTAATATTTATAAAGTGCGCCCCATTCATTTCATTTCCGTCCTTCTGACGCAGACCGGTCCTCTGTTTTTCCACACTCTGTACGTGTGTGTGTGTGTGTGTGTGTGTGTGTGCATGAGCTGCAGCACAACCAATCAAATGGGGGGGGTCAGCGAATGTGAATTGTTACCGGGCGGGGTGTAAAATGGACACAAATTAAGTATTATATCGCGATCGATCGATCGCCAGTGGTTGGTGCCAGAGCGAACTAGTAACTCATTGAATCATAGATAAGGATCAGAGGTAAATAAACTAGATTTTTTTTTTCGGCGTGAGAAATCGGATGTGTGGCGTGAGAGCGTGTGAAGACGGTCAAATGCGTGTGTCTCACGCTCAATGCGTGAGAGTTGGCAACCCTGGGTTCTGTATCTGAACTCAGGGAAGAGAGCCTCTCTCTGTCACCATCATATCCAGTTCTATCTCAGCATGGATTGTGTATTTGAAGACATCTACGTCAAGAAAAAATATATTGGCAAAAGTGGAGCGAGTTTTCAGCTATGGGGACATCATTCTACGGCCTCATCGTGCACAAATGACATACAGACTTTTGGCCAGTTTGGTCTTTTGCAAATGCAATGCAGAATAGTTTACTGAAATGTCTAAAGTTGCATTCCTGATTCCTGTTAATTGTTCAGTTCTTATATTTGTTTGTCTTGTGTCACTCACACATGGACACACGTTCTCCAAGAAACCAGATAAGAGAAGAGAGGGAAAAATGCTGTTATGGTTCTTTGTATTGTACTGTGAAAATATCAGCACTTTTTATTTGAACATGGAGTTCTACTTATGACTTTTTCACAGAATATTTATTTCTGGAAAATTGTAGTTTAAAGTATGAATATTTTTGCAGCGCATTTTAACAAATTGAACTGTGCAATAAAGAGGTGTAATTAAAAAATTTTTTATACTTCGTGTTTTCAGTTGCACATGTTTTATCAAGATTTGAGGAGAATGCAGATTTAAAAAAGAACACATGTCTATTATTTACATTTAAAATATACCTGCAACATTGGTTAAAAAAAAAAAAAAGACTCGAAAGGACTTGAAATTCCAAGTTTCAGACTTGGGACTTGACTGTTGCCTGTCTTGACTCGAGACTTGACTTGACTGTCTTTGCTTGAGACTTGACTCGGGACTTGAGGATAAAGACTTGGACTTACTTGAGACTTGCAAAACACTGACTTGGTCCCACCTCTGTTTGGATCACACAGACGAACATTTGTGAGACGCAGAACAACTGAAAAGATGCTGGAAGAGTGCCTGACACCATCTGTCAAACATGGTGGAGTTAATGTGATGGTCTGGGGTTGCTTTGGTGCTGGTAAAGTGGGAGATTTGAACAAGGTAAAAGGGATTTTGAATAAGGAAGGCTATCAATCCATTTTGCAACACCATGCCATACCCTGTGGACAGTGCTTGATTGGAGCCAATTTCATCCTGCAACAGGACAATGACCCAAAGCACACCTCCAAATTATGCACAAACTATTTAGAGAAGAAGCAGGCAGCTGGTGTTTTATCGGTAATGGAGTGGCCAACGCAGTCACCAGATCTCAACCCCATTGAGCTGTTGTGGGAGCAGCTTGACCGTATGGTACCAAAAAAGTGCCCATTAACCCAAACAAACTTGTGGGAGCGGCTTCTGGAAGCATGGGGTGAAATTTCTCCAGATTACCTCAGCAAATTAACAGCTAGAATGCCAAAGGTCTGCAATGCTGTAATTGCTGCTAAGGGAGCATTCTTTGACGAAAGCAAAGTTTAAAGTAGAAAATTATTTCAAATAAAAAAAAAACATTATTTCTACCTTGTCAGTGTCTGGACTATATTTCTATTCATTTTGCAACTCATTTGATAAATAAAAGTATGAGATTTCAGGGAAAACACAAAATTGTCTAGGTGACCCCAAACTTTTGAACGGTAGTGTATATATATATATTAGGGGTGGGCATAGATTAATTTTTTTAATCTAGATTAATCTCACTGAAATCTTGAAATTAATCTATATTAATCTATATTAAAATGGCTCATATGCGTGTTACCCAAGTAATGACTAAAAGTCAGTTTTTGAGATAGGGTTTCTTAATACAGGGGGTGCGTTAGACCAGGGGCTCATCTCCTGTTTCCAAAATGCATCAATGACTGCTTGAGGAAGCTGTTCTACTTTGAAACTTGAAGAAAAAAAACATGCTCAATAAAATGTAGGCTACTCCGGTAACACTTTACGTTCCTAAAAATGAATTTTCCATGAAGCAAACCTGGCGAGTTCGTGGCTGCATCCATGTAAACACACAAACGATTTGTAATTCACAGGTTTGAAAACTCGTTCTCGCCCCTACTATGCAATTTGGTTAGGAATACAGCCAAGCTAAACTATCAAGTTGAAAGTCATCATAGTTTGCTTACCCATTTTGACCCAGTTCCCAACCCAACTTTAAGAATAGATTAATGGCGATAATTTTTATATCGCCCGATAAGAGTATCAAATTAACGAACGATCAGGCCATGACTGAGATGTCAGGCCATGACTAAGATGCCCTTGAGCAAGGCACCTAACCCCAACTGCTCCCCGGCTAGGGCTGCCCATCGCTATGGGCACATGTACACCACAGCCCCCTAGTAAGTCATAGATTTGATTATGTAAGCCAAAAGGAATACACTGAAAGATATAAAAACATTTATTAATAGCAAATACATTCCTTACCACCTTAGCTAACTTTAATTACATGCAAGTAAAGTAAACCTGTAACCACCATCTATAACCTGCTGCTCTGCTCTGCTCCGATGGGTGAAAGTTCCATCATGATTGCTGTACCCTGCGTTGCTCTACCTGGCGGTTGTTCCACCACTGCTGCTGCACCCTGCTTCGCTCCACCTGGCGGCAGTCCCATCACTACTGCTGCACCCTGCTCTGATCCACCTGGTGGCTTTTCCACCATTACTGTTGTACCCTGCTGTGCTCCACCTGGGGGCTGTTCGACCTCTGCTGCTGCACCCTGCTTCGTTCCATCTGGGCTGCTAGGACATCCAGCCCACCTAATGGTTGTTCCACCTCTGCTGCTGGGACAACCTGTAGTTTCTCTGTGGATGAGGTGCGTGCTGAACTACGTAGACTGCGCCCGGGGAAGTCGGCTGGCTCAGATGGGGTAGCACCTAGGCTACTCAAGGAGTGTGCTTCTGAGTTGGCTGTGCTGCTACAAACTGTTTTTAATCGAAGTCTTCACACTGGGCACATTCCTGTCCTGTGGAAAACGTCCTGTCTCGTACCGGTCCCTAAGGTAAGGTTAAAGATTATAGACCAGTGGCACTGAGGTTATTATGAAGTCTTTTGAGAGGTTTGTAGTCCATGTTCTTAGGCCACAGGTACAGCAGGCCGTGGACCCCTTGCAATTCGCATATCAGGAGAAGATGGGTGGTGAGGATGAAGTTTTATATATGCTGCACAAAACTATAATTCCTGGATGGGTCTGAGGGGTATGTTAGATTTATGTTTTTTGACTTCACCAGTGCTTTCAATACAATAAATCCCAAAATACTCAGAGAGAAACTGGTGAGGTTTGGGGTGGATCCTACATTAATCGAATGGATCAATAACTACCTCACTGAGCGCCAGGTTGGGAGGGAACATATCGGACGTAGTAGAGTAGTAGAGTACAGGGCCCCTCAGAGTACAGTACTGTCGCCATTCCTCTTTACACTATACACTGCTGATTTCTCATACAAGTCTGAGTTATGCCACATTCAGAAATACTGAATGTATTGTGGCGAGTGTAAATTATTAGCTGTGAAGACAGTCAAATGCGTGTTTTCCACTACGCCGGTTTTAAAAGTATCAGCGGCTCGCTAGGCTTGTAAACTAACCGCGCACCACGAAAATGTAGCAGTGTGTTGCCCCGTTTGTGCAGGTGAGCCCGCGGACCGGCTGGGGAGCCGCATGAAACCAGGCAAAGAGCCGCATGTGGCTCGTGAGCCGCGGGTTGGCCACCCCTGTTATAAAGCATCATTTTCAAGATCGATGGACCTTCAGAGAAGGCTTTGAAGGCCCTGACGGTTCGCTAATGCTATCGCCTAATGTCAATAACATGAAGTCACAGCAGCAGATAAACCACACTGATGAGTGGAAGAAATATGAGTATTTGCAATATCTACAGACCATTTAGCAATTAATTATAACCTTTGTATAAACTTTGATGGTAAAACTCAGTTTACCTGCTGCTGTGAAACAAAACTACCGCGTTCCGCCATGTTTGAAAACGCTGTTGGGAAGCTGGTGGGGTGGGCGTGGCTTGGTCCCAGAGCCGGTTTCAGAGCTCTGTGTCAGTCTGGAATCAGTGACCAATGGAGATTGCAGAGGAACGCCTTCATCTAAGACCCTCCCACACGTGAAATGTGTTCCAAAACTCAGAAGCAAAAAACGAAGCAAAAGCAAAGAGAGATTCCAGAAGCAAAAGACCTTACTAGGAAAATCCAAAAAAACAAAAACAATGGAACCAAAACCTGTCAAAATGCAAACGAAAATAAGTTTCAAGTAACCAATTATATTTAAAAAATACTTATGATATATTTTTTCTGTTTTGCATTCACAACATATACTTTCTGCTCTTAATGCTAATTTTGCTTCTGTGGAACTTTTGACACAAAAATCATACCATACACTCGTGCGCCCTCAAATAGATTGCGCCCTGGTCAGTCGCCCACATTACCCATAGCTAAAACTCGCCCTGAGTGTTTGTAAGGAAGTTCTGAACATGTTTTATCACGCTGTTGTAGCAAGTGTTGTGTTCTTCGGTGTCGCTTGCTGGGGGAGCAGCATTTCTATAAGGGATCGTATCAGGCTTGATAAGCTGATCAGGAAGTGTGTGACTGTGATGGGTGGGAGAGCGGACCATGTGAAGGAGCTAGCGGAGAAGAGGGTGAGATGTCTGGTGCAGACCATCCTTAACAACAACAGACATCCGCTGCACGAGACTGGCAGCTCAGATGAGCAACCGTAAAGTATCACCCATCTCTAACCATCTTTATCCGTAACTGCAACAATCTAGTTTCGATCATAACCGGAGGCTGACACAAATGCAAAGAGTCAGGGTTTTTATTTATACATTCAACATTAATGGGGTTAGAATTCAAAGATACATCCTACAGACAAACTTGGAAATGCACAACTAACAGACAACCTTGAAGCACGACGGACTGACGGTGCATGTATGCAAAATTCAGATAACACAAAGAAACATATTCTGAACAAAGGCAGACTAACGAATAATACAGGCGATAACCCAACAAAGAAAGGATAATATAAGGGAAACAAAATACTCACGGTTATAGAATCAAGTATAACCAACCACAAGAAAACAAACCATGCACTCAGCCTCACAACACAAAATTACGCCTAATAGAACCAAGACACGAAAAGACAATCAATACAATAAACTTAGTCTCGCAACATACAACTACCGCGCAGTGAACCAACCAAACGAACTAATCTGCTGTACGTTTCAACCCACACCTGATGACTAACAGAACAACTCACACAGCTAAGTGACAAAAACATTACAAACAAGAACACCCAAAACAACCACAAGATAACGATCGGCTAGGGACGATGGGCTGGAAATTCTAAGAAGCAAAACAACGACCAACAAAGACGGAATCTAAACTAAGGATTTAAATAGAAGATCAAAATGAGGAAACGAGGCACAGATGCACTTAAAAAGGGGGCTGGATCTAGACAGAGAAAGGAAAACCACTAAAACAACAGAAGAACGAAAATAATTGACAGTGGGGGCAGGACCATGCGTTACAGTAACCGTCTATAAAAATATATATTTTTTTTTAAATACAAAAATTATTACCTGCAATTAAATTAACCATACTGTTTTACATAAATACGAAAAGACAATATGAGAAAGATCATATTGTATTACACATTTTTTATTCAATATTTGATACATATACATAACCACATAAGGAAGCTGTGGTGTCGGATAAAGAGCTCCAAGGCCGGAGAGTGCCACTGCGCGCCGTGGGTAATACTAACAGGTTTGGTTTGTTTAGCGCAAGTAGTTCACGAGCTGGTCGGTTATAAATATAATGTGATTAGAAAAATAAAGGGGACATATGAACAAGGCATTGGATGGTTACCTTAAGGTATGAAATGTCCTACATTTTAGAATATAGCTAACGTTAATCCGTCATAAGATTGTTTTAAATCGCCGCTGTTATCCTAGCTAACGCTAGCTAAGCTATATATATTTCCTTGTAGCATCATCAGCCTAAATGTGGATGGATCCGCGCAACCCAGCTGATTAGATAACTAGACAGCGATAGCGTTAATACCAGGAATTTCCTTGATAAAGTATTGGTCATTTTATGCAAACCGAATACAATGATTTTTATTAAACCAGAATGGACGGCAGGGTTTAACATGTTCAAGTCCCAGCCAGCACGAGTAAGGACAAATTCACCAGAATGTATCAGTAACATGGATCTGGCATGTTTGGTCCACAGTGCTCTTATGCGCTATCTGGTAGCTACAACAGAACTCCGAGATGCCTCAAAAGATACCGAAGAGTGCCCATTACATCGAACTGGGGAGCTACCAGTACTGGCCGGTTCTTGTGCCAAGAGGAATCCGTTTGTACACTTATGAACAGATCCCCGTGTTCTTGAAAGAGAACCCGTACATTACAGACGGATACAGGGCACACCTACCCTCGAAATTATGTCTGAAGAGGTACATTTGTTCCTTTTCTAGACTGTAAGGAAGTGTGGAACTTGACTAAAATGTGTGGAACATCATATGGGACTGAAATGTGTGTGCTTTATCCTCTTAGCATGTTTGTTCTTTCTAATGAGACTGTGAATATTTGGACCCATCTGCTTGGCTTCATGCTTTTCTTCCTGCTGGGAGTCAATGACATGTCCACGGTGCTGCCGGCTGCAGGTGCTTCCAGAGAAGATTATGTCATCTACTCTATAGGGTTGTTTTGCTTTCAGGTTGGCATACATGCATGCACACACACACACACACACACACACACACACACACACACACACACACACACACACACACACACACACATACAGGCACATATACAAATTTTTTTTTTTTTTGGCTTTTATGTCAATGCATGCATTGGATATATTTGAGTAACAGACAAGATTAGATCCTTTAATTAGATTAATCAGATTGGATCATTTAAATTTATATAGCACTTTTCTGACACCACAGGACACTTCACAGACCAAAATCAGCTCTTACAATCAAATTACACTGGTGAATGAATGAATGAATGAATAAGGGCGAGGGAGGTTGAACCAGGACAGAGCACCAACCATCACTGGACATACACACACACACACACACACACACACACACACACACATACTCCACAGATCTGTATCTGTATACATACACAATTCACATTCATATAGGACAACTTCCATGTTTTGGACTGTGGTAGGAATGCAGAGAGATAACCCACAAAGACACAGGGAGAAAATGAAACCTCTACAAAGACACAGATGCTAACGCTTAACCCCAGTTTTGAGAGGCAGATGTGTGGGGAGCAGCCAGTCTTTGCATGACTTGCAAAATGTTCATTCATATAAGGCTTAATCTGCATTGTCCAGGTTTTCTTCAACCGTCAACTCTAATCTAACATGCGTGAACCATTTGGTCAAATCACAGCCTTGAGTGTTATGGTTGAAAATGAAATAATCAGTAAGAGTAGGTTTATACACCTTGTAAAAGAAAACAAAGGTGTAAATGGGTGTATGTATAAGTATGACTGTATAATAACACTGTTGACTGGTTCACCGTGTTAAGACTGTAGAATAAGACTATAATAAGTCTGGACTGGTTTGCTGTGGTGCCGTGTTCAGGTGTGTATGCTGTGTTAAGAATGTATAAAAAGGCTTGATTGGTTCACTGTGTTAAAACTATTGACTGTTGACTGGATCGCCGTGTTAAGACTGTAGAATAAGACTATAATAGGATTGTTGAATGGTTCGCTATAAGACTATAAATTAAGACTTGACTGGTTCACTGTGTTCAGGTGTGTATGCTGTGCTCTGTGGGCTATCACCTCTTCTGCTGCCATTGTTCTGAGACCACCAGCCGCCGCTGGCTTGGGCTAGACTACGCCGGGATCTCCGTGGGCATTCTGGGCTGCTACGTCCCCGGGGTGTTCTACGCCTTCTACTGCAACAGTGTAGGACACCTGTTAAACAGCACTGTAGTACTCATTTGGACAGCCTTGTCACTTCTGAATTCAAAAGAAAATCATTTCTTGAAGGTATTTCTTGAAATTACCACAAACAAATATGTAAGAAGAAAGTGAGGGAAAAGGGAATTAGCACACACTGTACTTACAGTTATATATAGAGAACTGCCAGTCTAGCTAAATGACCCTCTTTAAGTTAACCACTGTGTTAGTTCTAAAGAAGAAAACAGAACAGAGAAAAAGCTACTGGTATGAGTGCCAGGTCTCTCTTGCTCACTCACACTCTCTCTCTCTCTCTCTCTCTCTCTCTCTCTCTCTCTCTCTCTCTCTCTCTCTCTCTCTCTCACACACACACACACACACACACACACACACACACACACACACACACACACACACACACACACAGGCTACAGGCTTCTAGTCAGCTCCAGGTATTTATTATGCACACACAGAAGCCAAGGGCAACAGTGGCAAGGAAAAGCTCCCTAAGAGCATGAGCACAAAACCTTGAGAGGAACCAAGACTCAGGGGGGGATTCCTATTTGAGCATCCTGACAGTAATGAGTTACAGTAGTCTAATCTGGGGCTAACAAAGGCGTGAACAAATTTTTCTGCATCATGCTGGGATAATGCATTTCTTAGCTTGGCAATGTTACGGAGATGTAGAAAAGCTATCCTAGTAGCATGACGCAGAGATTTTTGAGTCAGGTGTAATGGGGAATTCTGCTAGATTTGGCATTAGATCTGGTGTTTTCTGTCTTGTGGACTTTGGGCCCAGAAGGAGAACCTCTGTTATGTCACCATTAAGGTGGAGGAAGCTTAGCGATATCCAGCATTTAACATCTCTTAAGCAGGCCTCAATTTTTCCTAATCTGGATTTGTCATCAGGTTTGGCTGATATGTAAAGTTGGGTGTCATCTGCATAGCAGTAAAAGTTGACACCATGTTTGTTTATAACTATGCCCAATGGTAGCATGCATAATGTTTAGAGCTCACAGTCATACTATGTTGGTATTCATAGTCTGTTAGGAAGGGCAGTGCTGGTTATCCTCCTGTCTGATGCAAATGCAATGTCTCTGCAGTAATTTACTATTGTTGTGTCAACTACATGTGCATCTTGTTAAGTCCTGTTACTACGTCCTGCTGTCCCTGGCTCCGCCCAGTTTTGGAGGCAGGTCTACCTGGTCACGGTGCTGTCGCTGATCCTGGCTGTGTTCGCGGCACAGATCCATCCTCTCTACCACACGCAGGAGTGGAAGATGATGCGTTCCTCCATCTTCTGCTCGGTGGCCGCCTATGGCATTATCCCTGCCTGCCACTGGGTGTGGCTTCATGGAGGCTTCCACGCTGAGATTGTGCAGGTATATTTGGCTTGGCTCATGACAGGCTAGGACATAAGGAATGGGGTCAGGTCCATCTGTTCAGGTGGTAATTACAATTTCTTAATAAAACTACAGATTTTGGTTTCATATGAGTTACAACATGATTTGGAAGTTGACTCTGGTTTGAGCGGAATTAACCCACTTTCCAAACAGTCTTGTGACTATAAATGTGACTATGTCGAGGTGTAAAGGTGCAGCGTGTGAAATGTTAGAAGCTGTTACGAGGAGTATGAGGGATACAAGGGTTATGAGGGTTCTCTTCTCTCTTGGCAGGTGTTCTTCCCGCGGGTGGTTTTCATGTACTTGCTGGCCGCTGCTGCTTTTCTCTTCTACATCAGTAAGATTCCTGAGCGCTACTTCCCAGGTAGGTCCTCGTCTCTCCACATGCGTTCACATCAAGACATCAAGAAGAGACTCATTTTAAAGATATTGTAAACTTTTCAAGGAACCTACTACACACTAGTAATCACTAAATTACTAACCTTTGTAGTATGATGTTAGGCTGCAATGGTAGGAAATGTATTTAGATGGGAACTGGGCTAAAATGAAGCTACAGTTCTAATGCAGTGCTGCATTCCTCCCAGGGCAGCTGAACTACCTGGGTGCCAGTCACCAGCTGTGGCATGTCCTGGTAGTGCTAATGTTCTACTGGTGGCACCAGACTGCTGTCTACATCACGCATTACAGACACAGTCAGCCGTGCCAGGTCTATGGCAGTGGCCATGCCTAGCGCCTTTCCTCTCTGTGGAACGGGAGGCTTCCCGACACACAGCACTCAGACCTGGAACAAATGCTCCCAATCCTGGACCTAAAGTTTCCTGGCACATGGCATCATCACTGATTTCACACAACATATTTAAATCAGCAGCTAATTACCAAACGCTTTATCAAACAAGGAGTGTTGGAGCTGGGTATCACATCACTGCATCACATCCGCCATTAGGAGACCGATCCATCTTCTGCCTGAATGACCTTACGCTGTAACAGTCTGGATCAGGACGGGAAACCATAGCAGCAAAGCACTGGGCTTTTCAGTAATAGTTTGGCTTATTAAAACTTTAAAAAATCTGTACTGTAGCAGTTTTTGAGCAGGAAGAAACTCAATTAGAGTTGGTACATACAGAGTTGGTACATACAGTCAAACGAGATGTAGACATTTAAAGTTGCCTGCAAAACTTTACATGAACATGACCTGAATTCCCTGTTAATGATGACAGTCAGTGATGGAAGAAGTAGAATATTTGAGTTCTCAGATATTCAGACATTTCAGAAAATTACTTTTCAGATGTAGTGCTCCCTCCAAATTTGCATAATTTTTACAGGGTGTGTGTATAATCCTTAACCACACTGGTCTGCATTACTGTAAGTCTGGTTTTGGCTTAAGTAAGGCTATAATGGTCTAAAATAAACTCTCATTTTTGTTCTTGAAAGACCCTTTTTATTGTAGGTCTTAAACTGTATGTGCAATTCAAGAATTTAGCACAGCAATTAAGATGCACTTATTTACAAAATGCGTATCCATTGCTGATAGTCAGGCCAGTATTTTGTAAGTCTCACACAGTATGAATTGATTCTTGCCTACCTTTGAGCTCAGCACCTCTGGGTTCTGGGTGGGTTCTGTGTGGAGAGTACCACGAGTAGGTCGATCAAAGGCTGGTGGAGTCTCATCACCATGCGCTCCTCCATATGTGCCTGTGTTGGAATCTTGGTCCTTGTGTGCATGGCACTGGTCCAAGAGCATGCTCTGCCTGCATCTTCTTTACTTTATCTCTGAGTTCTTTCAATTAGTTTGTGCTGAAAGAAATTTGATTGTGATTAACATGTACTTGTGTGATTTATCTTTAATTTGCCTGGTTTTCTTTCGTAGACTCCTGGTACCTTGTGAAAGGTGTTGTTTAAGTTGAGGTAGCAGTGGTGACATGGTACTGCACTTTTTGAAGTGACCTATCATTCAAGACATAGTCAAGAGGGCATTTCATGTGAACTATAAGTACTGTAACCAAGGGTTGGACCACTTGTCTCATATCTGAGCTTGCGAATATGGTGCACATTTGAGCAGTCGCTACCAGCCCTGGATTAATGTAGCTCCCGTCTGTTTTACTGATGTTTTTTTTATTATTATTTGTCTTTTTTATTGTTTGCCTTTCATTGGACACTTTAATATTTGGCAATCATTTATGTAAACTGTACCTGAATGCTGATACTGAATAAATACTTTATGCATATGTCGATATTCTTAGTCTCTTGTACCTTTATCATCTGTTTCTTTCACATTGAGGTGTTTTATTTTGCTACAGGAAACAAATATACATTAATCATAAGACTTTGAGCTTCTTGCAAACTCTTATGGTGTTTTGGGTATGAAGACCAAATGGCAGGGTTCCTCATGCAGTTTTGACAAGGGCTTTGACATTTTTCTTCACATTCAAAAATCTTTTGTAATTGCCATTTTTTACACATTCATGGGAAAACGCCAAGCAGTTGTCTACTTGGGGCAGTCATGGTCTGGAGGTAGGGAACTGGTCTTGTGACCGGAGAGTTGTGGGTTTGATTCCCAGAGGCCATGACTGAGGTGCCCTTGAGCAAAGAACCTAACCCCAACTGCTCCCCAGGCGCTGGGCTAGGGCTGCCCACTGCTCTGGGCACGTGTGCACCACAGACCCCTATAGTTATCACGTGTGTGTGTTCTAACCGCACAGATGGGTAAAAAGCAGAGGACAAATTTCGATTGCGGTGAAAAATCACAATTGACAAAATATGGCACATTTAAATTTTATATTTACATTTACTTCCTGTTGAATAGAATAGAATAGAAACAGCCTTTATTGTCCCACAGGTGGGAAATTTAGGTATAAAAGCAGCCACAGATGATAAACAAAAAAGACAGATTATAAAAACAGCACAGTATCAACAACAATAATAATAATATATACTGTACAGAACTATACGGGTTCACGTGGAAATGTACATGGTGTGCAAGCATATTGAACCCTAAAACAGGTCAGGCTATTTACAATATACTATACCATTTACAATATATTAATCTACAATATCCCCATTGTAGTTTTGTTGTGAGCAGTGGTGGTTATATAGCCTTATTTACACTTTTGCGAGTTATACTTTCGCTGTGATCAGATGCAATCATGCAAAGCACTTTTGTAAGTCGCTCTAGATAAGAGCGTCTGCTAAATGCCCTAATGTAACGATATGTGGTAGTATAAAGAAACACCCCTCAAAAACAGGTTAATGAACATTTACCTGACCAATTTTAATGTTGCATTGTGTTTCAGGTTTGAAAAGTGCTGGAATTTAGGCTAAAGTACTAGAAATGATAAAGACTTCGTTTCACAACAAATAGCTGTCTGACTGAACAGTTATCTTGTATTACGTTAACAAATAGGAGCCTCTTGTAATTCCAGGACAAAACATGAGAGAACGTGAAGACGTTAAGATTGGGCGTTTTGAAAATAAACCACCATTAAATAATGTGAATAAAAGCTAATTATTTTGAAACATTTCGAGTATATAAATATTTAACTTAAGTTTAACATGCTGGAAATATTGAAATGGACCTTGAAAGTGACGTACAAGTCCTTGAATTCCACCTTTTAAAGGTGTATGAACCCTGCAAACATGACTTGTTCATTGCGCTGAAGCTCGGCGCACGCGAAGTTACAAAATTCGAGAGGTGCACGACCTCGCGACACGACAGCGCGCGAGGCCCTCGCCCATGTCCACACAGAAATTTATGTACTCCATGATGCAGTCCGTGATGCTGTCAATGAAGCTGCGAGAGAATTGGGTTCGGGGGTCAATATTTACTTTCCAGAACCAATCGATACACCAGATTATAGATGACATTAATGTATTCCAGAAAGACTCGTGTATACAGGGACTATTGGGATGTCTGTCTCATTACCCTGGATGGGCTTATCTTAGACTTATATTTGAATGCAGGTCTACATGTAAAATGCTTTGATCACAGGAATTGAACTTCAAATGTCAAATTCAACTTGCAATCCTGGATCACTGAACGTGGCACAGTCAATACCAACTAAAAAATTGTGGTGATTTGGGTTGTCACAGTGTGTCAGTTGTGTCAGGTGGACTAGTTACACTGTGAAGCCCAACTCAACGTACTATGCAGACTCAGACGTACCATGAACTACAGTATCATAATACTGCTTTTGATCAGATTTTTATGAAGGCAAAAACTTTCTTGGTAGGATTGACCAGCATCTGTGAGGTAATGACAATACCCAGTGTCACCCAATGAGAATTTGTCTGATTCTGGTAACCAATATCAATATGTATCTATTCATCCTATAGCCTTTGAGTGAAAGGACACTTGTTTTAATTTTCTTAATCTTCTGCAACTGACCTCTAAGGGCAAATGTTGTATTTTGTTGCAAAGTGCACATATACTAACTCTAACCCAGCAAAATAGTATGCTAAAATAAAATGCTTTAATCAATTAAGCAATGGTCAAGAATCACTACATCATAAATGATTATTTCATGGGCATCATTGCCCTCTGCTGGGACAATTAAGAAGACACAACCAAAACGTTTGTCTAGTTAATGTGTTGTATTTCTCAGACTATTTCTCATAAAGCAAACTACAAAGCAATAGCAATATTTTGTTACATTTCCTTTGTAGATAAATGTTGGTTAATCTGCCAAAACTGCAGGGTACTTTTCCAAGCTACTGTTATACATAATCATGAGTATGAGTATTGTGTCTGTTAAAACGTCCGTCTCTGGCTTTGCACAGAGACCAAAGTGAGACTAGATGCAGACAAAGACCCCGTGCTTCACATATTCATGGATAGCAGGGTGATGTTGGATAGGTTTTGCTCAGACGTCCTCTCCACAAATCCTCAGCAAGGTATCCCGAAAGTCCCCTGAAGTCTCAGACTGTAAAAAAGCAGTTCAAGCTGTTTTTTTATGCAACTTTTTTTGTTACACAATTTCATATTCATTTAACAGCACAGGACACAAATCTCCAAATGATAACTGGCCAAATTTTACACTTATCCTTTATTCTTATAAAATGCCAAAAAAAAAAAATGTTTTCCCAAATTCGAACTTCATGAAGTCATGGCCATTGTGAAATGAGCCCTTGCAGTTATGTGATTTTGTTTTAATGTTCTGATAAACAGCTGGAAAAGCACAAGACTGATTGAAGAGTGTTGAAGTTTGAAAAATGTTGCCTTGATTTCCACAATGGCTAGAATCACGCCGAGAGTGAGACAGGCAATCTGATGAGCACAACCTCTCAGATTACATCATGACATCAAGATAAATGAGAAGCTTGAGATGATGATCCAGACACAGATATGGGACTTTCTTATGAACAAATAGAAAGAAAAATAACCAATTTGACTCTTTATATGATCAGTGGTACAGGGAAACATAAACAGAACTCTTAATGCCAAAGACAAGCCATCTTCATCTCCTGCCAGTCAGGAGACCCTCTCTACACACCTGGACATCTACAATGGAGACAGTCTGCTTTTGAAAAAACCCAGCAGTTCAAAATCATTCAGAAACACACCCATAAATCAATAATCTACTTCAGCGATAAACTGATAAAACCGAACAAATCAGAACATGCATGTGAAAAATAAACACTCACACAGACAGGAACTAACTGCCAAGGAAATTAAGCAGTAACTCAACAAAACAGACTGATATTTCTACATGAGTACTGTGGGTTTGTGTTGACATTGTGCTCTGTAACAAAGCTTTCTTTTGTCCTTTAGAACATACCTCAATAGCAGAGTACAAGGAGCAGCCAAACAGCTTTTTATACTCCGACTTGATGTCCATCAGATCAATTTCTGAGCGTTTCACCAGAATCCTTGTAAGAGTGGATTCAGTGGTTCCCATGCCCTGAACAAACAGAATCATTTTATATGGTGAACCAAGGTTTAGAGAACGAAAAAAAAACCCCACACACAAACAAAAAATATCCTGTCCTTGTGTTGCCGTGCTGTTGCTAACCCTAACAGAGTGATTAGTCATTGAAGAACTCTAGTTCACATTCATGTTTAGCTGTAAAAATAGAAATGAAGTACTGTTACACAGTGCAATAGTGTGAGTAGGCTCAAAGCTATTTAACCATACTGTTTACAGTTCCACCCAGGCAGCGCTAGCTGTGCTTACCTTCATACTTTCATGTAAGCACTCAGCCAGATAAGCTGGAACACTTTTCACACATTTCACTACAAAGAGACATTTCAAATCAGCGAAACTGTGTTCTGAAGAATGTCTATAATCAATTATTCCTAAGTGAAAATGGCACATAAAATATACAATATTTACAAAGAAAAAAAAAAGGAATAACATACCTATGGCCACCAGAACCCTCTCTAATTCTCTAGACATCTCAGACTCAATGCTCTGCTGCAATGTCTTCCCTGTCAAATTCTTATACTCCACCAAGGCTTTTAAACACAAATCAGAGAACAATGTAACTGAAGTGTGGTCAGCAATGCATTTTAACAGCAGTGACACACAAGTTAAACCTCCACACCATACTAGACACTTCCATGAATATTTTAATTTAGTTTTCTGCAAGTTTCAGTGCAACTCGTGCAGAATGAGGAGTAAGAGGAGGCTCTAGTCTGGCTGTCCCAAGTGACCAGTGACCACCTGGCTGTCCCACGTGAGCAGGGACCGCCTGAATGTCCCACGTGAGCAGGGACCGCCTGGCTGTCCCACGTGAGCAGGGACCGCCTGGCTGTCCCACGTGAGCAGGGACCGCCTGGCTGTCCCACGTGAGCAGGGACCATCCTCCAGTTCTCCATTTACTAGCAGCTCTTACTCTTTCTGAGCTGAGGGACACTCCTGTGACACAGGACGTCGATGAACGTGCCCTCATCCGTGCCCCACCTCTTCTCCCCTGCTTCATAGAGGACCTTCACACAGCAGACAATGAGAACCAGTTGAGGTAGTTGGAAAAAAAAACCCAGACCTGGCAACCATAACAGTTAATGTCTTTCATGAATAACAATAATAAGAAATTTCATTTTATTGCCTGTAATGTCAACTTAATGTCAACAGCCATAACATTGAATGTCTTATGTATAAGTGCTACATACATTGTTGTGTTTTGCTGTTATTATTATTATGTTATTATTGTTATTATTATTATACTATGGGGAAAGTTAGGTCTGAGTGAACATTAAAGACAATTACCGGTAACCAACATCTTCTGCAAGACACTTTGAGAACTACAGCAACAGTACATCACAAGGAAATGAAAGACGGTACTATAGTCGAGACCTTTACTGAAAACAACTCCTGTGACTGTGCTGTAGATTGCTAACAGCTTGGCTGAGCATAGACAGGAATTTGGTGTTTCTGGTCAAGTGCTGTACCTTGGCATCTGCTTTGGCTTTTGCAACATCCACATTTGGACTCTCGTCTCTCTTACCCTGCAAGATCAGGAAAGTTAAGGGGAACCATGACTCATTGGCTGCATCTCAATTCAGGGGCTGCAGCCTACGTAGACCGCGTAGACCGCAGCCCACGGTGGCCACACACTTCGAAGGCCGGGTAGGCTGCATCTCACGGCTGTTAAATGAGACAGTCTAGTCTTCGCAAGACGTATGTTTGCGTGACCACACTCTGCCCCGTTTCATACGTTACATACGTGTTAGCGCGTTGTCCGACAAATATCACATCACCCACAAATGCCTAAAAGAAAATGCGTTGAACATGTATTCACATGTTTGGCGGGAAGTATAACTTCATAACAAAATTCAATGTATTTTTATAAACGTTACTCTTTAGTAAATACTCAAAGCACAGGTTTACCTGCAATATCATTAATAACTGGCATGTTATTTAGCATCTCATTGCAGTATAAATGTCCATATTTAAAAAATACCGACATTTAAAAACGAATTCTTCGGCCCGTACACTAGACTCCGCCTGTTTATTGTTCATAGAGCAATGAATCCTGGGATATGGTGGGACACGAAGGATACTCAGATGCATCCTTCGTTTTCGGGGTTTTGAAGGCTACATTCGTCGGCCGCATAAGAAGGAGCCCACGAATTGGGACAGCCTCGGCGCGGCGCAGTGACGTAACCGGCCTACAAATGCGCACTTCGTGGGCTGCAGCCCCTGAATTGAGATACACCTATTATCTATACAAATCAGCCACAGAGAGAGCAGCCCACCTCAGCTAGAAGTAGTAGACATTTCCCATAGTCTCCAGACACCTCGGACTGCAGGTCATGATGTAATGATCTTCCAGTTTCTGAAACAATTTAACATTAAATCAGCACTTAGCATTTAGACCTGTAAAATAAAAAAGAGTAAATACTCAAACCTTTCAAATAAGCATTGCACAGATCCTTGATTTGACAGTTTGTTTGGGATGCAAATATCTCTATCAGCGTATTGTCCGAGGTTCCAACTCCCTGAGAAGCCAAAGAAGAACCACACAATCACCACATTTTCCACACAAGAGATTCTTAATATAGAAAAATGTCTTAGGTTTCAACCTGCTTTACATTAATTATCAGTAAACTTTATGGTGGTCAGAGTTACTTTTGAAGTTGTCAAGTCCATTAAAAGCCATGTTAGTACAAAACTTCTTAAAAGGATTTTTTTTTCACAGTTGTAATATGTAAAGAACATGTTTCTTACTTTGATTGCCTGTTTAAATTGCTGGAGGTCAAACTGAGTGGGTGGTGTGATCAGAGCCACCAGGATGTCCTCAAAGTTTCCATGAGTGTCCCCTTCCAGGTCATCAACAAGAGTCTAGCATGCAAGAGATCACAGATTAATAGATTCATCAAGGAGCAGTATCTATGCACGAGAGACAGCCACGGTTTAGTATTTTTAGGAAACTGAAGGCTAAACCAATCGTTTAGGAGATGAAGAAACACCAAACTACACTACCACGGGCTTCAATCATGGAGATGAATAAACACTAAACTGCAGTGCAAAGGGCTTCTCGAGGTCCGTCCCTTACCCTTCCGGTTGACTCTACGTAGGACTTGCAGATTAACTGACGCTGGGCATTGCTTCTCTGAGTGAGAATGTCAATCACAGTCTTTTCTGTGGTGCCTGATAGTCAAAATACGCGCACACACATTTTTTTAGATAATACTACAATTCGTCACTGCAACAAAAGCATGTTAACGGTTCTGGAGTGTCTCACCAATGCCCTCGATGGCCTTCCTTAAAGCTGCGGCATCTTCATCTGGTCTGAAACCTTGCTTATCTTCAATAGTTCCTCTGGCATTAGACTAAGAAACATGAAGAGAACATCATACTGACGTGACCTGATCTGTTACCACTGCGTGTCTCCAAAGTGCGTGAGCTTGTAAGTAAGGATGACTCAGTACACAGAAACAACGCCTTACTGTAACTGAGAGCGAGTCTGGCGAATCCAGAAGAAGATTTAAATCATCCTAAAACGGCACACAAACATGATATAAGGATTCATACTTATATAAAATGTCAATGGTAATAAAGGGAACTGGCATAATTACTCACCCACACGGAAGACATTCCGGCATGTACTCCTGTATTCAAACAGCAGAGATTGGTCACTTTCCTTCAGATCTGACGTTCCTTTTTATATAGGGGTAATAAACTGACAACCGTTTAGATTAGTCGTTTCAAAATCTATAATAATGGCTGTTTACGTAGCCCAACCACGCTGACCACGAAAGTCACCAAAGTTCAAATCACGGCAAACTGAGATAGCAACGGCGCTTAAAAATCCTTTAACTCTATCCTCTTCCGATGAGGATATGAAACGATCGATTAAATTCTATTCCCAATGTTTTTCTACCGCACAATGTCAGTCAAACACAACACAACCCGTCTATGTTAACAATTGCACATTTAAGTTGGTTTTCTTTATTCGGTAAGAAAAAACTTTACCTTAATGTAGCTGCTTGTACCGTAATCTGTTCCAAATACCAACAAGGGAAACGCCCATCCGTCGCAGGAAACGGATCACGTTTTGGATTTTGGCCGAAAGAAATAAGGATCCCTCAAGTAAAACATCTCGAGAAGAGAACAGACTCGGGGAAAAAGACGAGGAACCAGTGTGTCTTCATAGTACAAACAGCATCCAACAGAGGAACTTAAAACTAATTGGTGATCATTTTTTTGTAATATTTTAATCTAAAATAAATGATAAAGCTTGAAAGTGACGACCTCATAACACTTGTACTGTCGAATTGCAAAAATGAAATCTAAATGTGAACAATCAATGCAAATGTGAAATTAAATTACAACTATTTACTTCACGCGATCAAAAGAATTATGGTCAGATAATCAAAATTCCATAAGCCCACCAGCTTTGCATTACTTGCAAAGTTCAAATCAAACGTATTATTTCACAAGTTGTCACAAAGCAGCTTTACTATAGGTCCAGATCCCTAATAAGCAAGCCAGAGGTGACAGTGACAAGGACATTAAGGAAGAAACCTTAGGAGGACCAAGACTCCAGATGTTGCCCATCCTCATGGGCTGCCCAGCAAAACAGTCCATGCTGCACTGCAATTTCGATGCAGATGTGGAAGAGTCAGCTACTCTGGTGTATCTGGTGTGGGTGAGATGTGGGACTGTCAGCTACTCCGGTGGGCCTTCGGGTCTGTGTTTCTTCACTGGAGTTGATGGGCTGTCTGGATAGACATGGCAGCTTGAGTTCATCTACTGGCAGCTCTGGGACACTTTGAGGTGGCTTCTTAAATTCTTTCACAGATGTGCAGATCTTATTGAGTGTTGGCATCATCTGTACATCATGTTGTTTAAACAGAAATTTGGCATTAGAACTGTAAATTTGAATAATGCATGAACAGTCCATATACAGTAGATATGCCTGTGATCAATGCGTAACTCCAGGTTGCTGGTCTGTAGGAGCAGAACTGAAATGGACAGCCAGAGGGTAACCACAGACTTCATGTCTCTGAGACATTACACCCATAGACATCACATCACACCCACATCATCGTCACAAACGTGTGTGAACATACAGTGAGGAGAAAAAGTATTTGATACGCTGCCGTTTTTGCTGCTTTTCACACTTGCAATGCATGTAGAAATCTGTAATTTTTATCATAGGTGCTCTTCAAGTGTGAGTGATAGAATCTAAAAACAAAATCCAGAAAATCACACTTAATGACTATTAAATCATTAATTTGCATTTTATTGCAGGAAATAAGTATTTGATACCTTACCAAACAGTACGAATTCTGGCTCTCACAGACCTGTTAGTTGCTCTTTAAGAGGCCCTCCTGTTCTCCACTCGTTACCTGTATTACCTGCACCTGTTTTAACTAAATAGTATAAAAAGACACCTGTCCACACTCACACACAAACAAACTCCAACCTCACCACAATGGCCAAGACCAGAGTGCTGTGTAAGGACATCAGGGACAAAATTATAGCCCTGCACAAGGCCGGAATGGGCTACAGGAAGATAGGCAAACAGGTTAATGAGAAGACAACACCTGTAGGCACAATAATTAGAAAATGGAAGAAGACAAAGATAATGGTCAACCTCCCTTGGTCTGGAGCTCCCTACAAGATCTCACCTCATGGGGTTGTACTGATTGTGAGGAAGGTAAGGAAAGAGCCCAAAACTACTCTGCAGGACCTGGTCAATGACCTGCAGCAAGCTGGAACCACTGTTTCCAAAAAAACTATTAGTAATATATTGCGCTGTCATGGCTTAAAATCCTGCAGTGCATGCAAGGTCCCCCTGCTTAAGCCACATTTAAATCTAAACTTAAGACTCAACTCTTCTCTCTTGCCTATGATCTCCCTGCTCCATAATTTTCTTTGTACTGTTTTGTATTTTGTTTGTTTCCTTATGTATTTTAAGTGTCTTTGGGTTTCAGAAAAGTGCTATATAAAAATAAAGTATTATTATTATTATTATTATTATTATTATTATTATTATTATTATTATTATTAATATTATTATTTATTAATATTATTATTAATATTAGAAGAGCAAGCTTTATTAAGGGAAATCTGAGTTGGGGTCCTTGTCCAGGGTCATGAAGCCACCACAAATATTGTGGAGCTGAACATACCAGCAAAGGAAAATGAACCAGCAGGGAATAAACAGATGCAATAAATATAATTTTAAAAACAAGACAGGATGCAAACACAATGTCCCAACAGAACATTTCCAAACATAATAACCTGCCCTGAACAGGGCTTAAATAGGGCAGAATAACAAGGGAATCAAACTAGGAGCAGGTGGAACAGATTAGACATGAATGGAAAAAGGCAGCCTTACTGACCTTGCATATGTGTGTCAAATGAAAGATCAATATCAATAGTGACACCAAAGCTTTTTGCAGTAGATTTGCAGGTGTTACTGAAAAACCATCTAGGGTAAGAGGACGCACTTACCATGTCTACAAATGATTGTGCTCAGCAGTACCATATACAATGATAATAATATGGGGCCTAATACAGATCTTTTGGGACACCATATTTTACCTTTGTGTTTTGAGCATTCATTATTTACTAGTACAAATTGGTAATGATCCGTCAGGTAGGATTTGAACCAGGAAAGAGTGCTTGACCTCTTATGCCAATGAGTGTGTCCAGCCTATCCAGTAGAATGTTGTGATCAATGGGGTCAAAAGCAGCACGAAGGTCTAACAGTATAAGAAAAGAAACCTGTCCATTATTAGAGGATTTTAAAAGATCATTTACTACTTTAGTCAGTGTGGTTTCAGTGCTGTGGTGGGGTCTAAATCGAGTCTGGAATAACTTGGACATGTTCTCTCTGTAAAAAAAAAAAAAAAAAAAAAAAGTTGCAAAGAAAACAACTTTCTAAAGAACTTTTGGAAATAAAGGATTCTATTCTTCTGGTATTCCTGTGTGGGTCAATATCACTCAGTCTGAATCTGTACTATGGTGTTTCTCATGGATTGTGTTTCTCTTTCTGTTAATGTTCTCGCAACCAGTGTTTAGCTTTTCTGTTCCTGCTCAGGTTTAGCCTATTCCTTTCGTGTATGTTTCCCTGTTGAAATTTGGTTTGTTTGATGAGATGTATTTGTAACCTAATTATGCATAATGATTGAACTTATCTGTAAGTTTACAAATATCCTATATGGATAAAGCCACAAAACTGGCCGGTGACTGAGACTGTGTGAGTTAAATGCAGTAATTTGAGTGTCACACTGAAGATGCATTTATATTTACATCCCAAGCGGGGTTAGGCAGCGAGGGCTTTGGGCATGCACAGTGCATAAAATTTTCATCAACTCTACGCTCACCAGTTGATGTAGCAACTATGTAATCACATAGCCGCTTATTCATCTTAGGCTGCCTCCTCTCAGTCCTTTCCAAACTTGGATCACACTTTACAGCCATTTCCTCCACCTTTCCACACAACCTCAAAAAAAGCCTCACTCCTGTATTGCTGCAATGTATCAAGTAATGATTCCACAAGATTGACCACTGCTGCTAGGTCCAGTGAGGGAGACTGTAGCATGTCCGACAAAAACTTGGACCCAGAACCACCTTGAAAGTAACCAAAAGTCCAATAAAGCTAAGATCAATTTGGGCTAGTAAGCCGCGAGTATCTACTGCCCGATCACCATGACTTTCCAGTCCAATGTCTTCCAGTAAATGGTACACTGCTAGGAGTCTATCAAACAGACTGCGACAGGCTGTGTACCTGCAAGCCCACCTAGTGTCATTTAGGTTAGGAAGTTCACGAGGCTGACCATAATTTCTCTCTGAATGTCATGGAATTTTGTGTGCACATATGATCCAGACAAACAATGTAGTTTTTGAAGAAGTGAGAAAAAGCAATCAGCCCCAGAGACTGACTTCACACTATCAACAATCACAAGGTTCAAACAGTGAGCATTACAATGCACATAAAATGCATATTTGGCAACTTCCTGAATCCTTGTACACACACCTGAGTGTTTGCCACTCATGACTGCAGCGGCGTCATAGCCCTGACCAACCAGGTTAGTGCAATATTCTAGCCCATGTTTTTCAAGGCATTTTATGATTAAAGCAGTCGGCCCTGCTGCATCTAGGCTGTAAGCTTTCATGAAGTCAAGAAAGCCCTCATGTATGACCACTGACACTTGTTCTTTTTTTCTGAAGGTCTTTGGTTTCATCAGCTATTATACTGAACACCTCACTCTGTTTTACTTCCCTTATTATTTCCTCTTGAACCATTTCTGCCAGGCATTCTAACATTTCATTTTGAATGGTTTTGCTGGTGTATTTAGCATTACCATGAGCTTTCATGCGCTTCTCTAGAAAGGAATCATGCTTAGCTACCTCTTCTAAAATAGCCAAAAAGTTGCCTCGGTTATCAGAGTCTGTGTGGCAGTTAAAAGCAGGACTTCTGCAATAGTTTTAATATATTCCTGGTTCTCCATAATTTTCCTTTCTCTCTCTTTGTTAATAGAATCTATTATGCATGACTTTGAGTGGCCATTTCATGCTGCTTCCATGCAAACATGGCATTTCGGTGGTGCTCTGACTGGGAGTGGTCTTTTAAAGCCTCCTTCATTACATAAAGCTTTCTTCCAGTTGGAGAAGCCAGTTTCTATTCTGAATACTGAGGACGGGGCATTTGGAAGGGAAAAATGGAGGCAGGCATAAAATACAGAGTCTCTGCTGATGGAGTACTCCAACCATGTGTGGTCTCTGTACCACAACTCATTGAATGCCCTCTAGTGGTTGTCATGTTGCGTCTTGGGGAACATCTTAAGGACCGGCTGCACTGGGCCTCCTGCTCTTGACTGGGAAATGTCTGGTGAGAAGCAAATTAAATAAAAGTTGGAGTCAATTGTAATATCCTTCAACTTTTAACTTTCATGGCATTCAGCAACAGTAAGTGAATGAGTGCATAATTCACTGAAATTTAAAGACCATTTACAGAATGAAAAGCCATCAGGTCCTACTGGAGCAGAACAATCATTTGACATCTGCACAGGATTCTGTGCACCACACTGGAAGATGTCTGAAAGCAGCAAATGACAAATTATTTAACATAAGCTTCGTGTCACAATACACCAGGGTTGCCAACTTTTCAAGATCGCTTGGAGTGAGATTCGAACCTGGAGGAGGTGGCGAGGGGTGGCGAACGTAAGTTGTTACCGGGGCGGTGTAAAATGGACAAAAATTAAGTATTACATCGCGATCGATCGATCACCAGTGGTTGGCGCCAGAGCGAACTAGTAACTCATTAAATCATAGATATGGATCAGAGATAAATAAACTACATTTTCTTTTTTCAGCGTGAGAAATCGGAAGTGTGGCGTGAGTGTGTGTGAAATTGGTCAAATGCGTGTGTCTCACATTATTATTTATTTAAAACTGAAGGAAAGACTTGGAAAGCTTAAAATATAAAGTGAGTTGTGGTACATGTGGTGATATATGAACCAATAAAAATTAAAGCCATTGCATTAAAGTTATGGTAAATCTTATCACTATGAGGTGTAAGAATTCAGTGAACTTGTGTGCCATTTCACAAGTTACAATATCAGACACTTCATACATTACAGCATTAACTGTTGTTGCTCTCCCTAAATGATTTCTGACCTGATGAGAGACTGGAGGTGCCCTGCTCCTGACCAGCCTCTGGTCTAGTCTTCTGCTACTCTCTGCCCCCTCTCTGCTCTGTTTCAGTGTCTGGCTGACTCGATCTTTTGGCCAAAAACTGCTGAATTCCTGCCTGACACTGACCCTTTCTTTTCATATTCTCTATCATTGCCAAACATTATATTTAATGTTAACACACAAATGTAAGTTACAAAGAAGAACATCAATTTGCATTACATTTATTAGCGAAATACTAACATTCATGTCTAAACACAAGTAGGGCCTCGGTTAACACTACTGTTAACTAATGTTAGCTTTGCTTCTTAATTTAATGTTTATCAGACTTAAGCTACGTGACTGCTGTGAATAAACAGGGATTTATGACTTACCAACCAACTCCTCAAAAGTGCCATCAGTTGTGGAAAGAAACTTTCTCTGTGGGATCGTGCAAATCTTCTGTAAGCTTTATTCATGCTGGACATTCCGATTTGGCCCCACTAGTATTTGGGTATGGAATTGCATCCACCTATAATCTGATCATCGCTCTTGGGCAAAGGACAGATGAGTGACAGGACAGGGGCACTTCAGGGGGCCAATCAGATTTCAGCTTGGGCCAATGCCGCTGTGGCCCCACCCCTAGAACCGCCACTGCTCACTCCTGAGGATTTTGTCATCTTCTTTGAAGAGAAGATGAAAGCAGTCCATCAGTCTTTCTCCCCAGTTCCCAACCTTCCTATACTATAGTATCTCAAACCCAACACTCAACTCCTTGGCTTCTTTCTCCCCTCTCTCCTCAGACATCAACTTCTGACTTCCAGCAATCCTACTACATGCCCACTGGATCCAATTCCTTCCACTCTTTTTCCAGAATATGTCAAGAGATCTCCTTCCATTCATCTCAGCAATCATCAACTCCTTAATTTCGGGTCATGTACCTACCGTGTTCAAGATGGCAAGGGTGGTATCAATCTGATTGGAACTGCTTTACAGAATAATTAAATACATATATACACTATATACACCATGCGGCCCAAAGGCCGCAAGAAAGAAAATACCAGATCTAATGCTAAATCTCAGTGTCATACTCTGACCGATCATTTGATTAATACATATATAATACAACTAGGATAGCTTTTCTACATCTCCGCAACATTGCCAAGTTAAGAAATTCATTATCATAGCATGATGCAGAAAAATTTGCACGTCTTTGTTAGCTCTAGACTAGACTACTGTAACTCATTACTGTCAGGATGCTCAAATAGGAATCTAAATAAACTTCAAATAGTTCAAAATGCCACAGCCAGAGTTCTGACTAGAACTAAAAAATTTGATCATATCAGACCAGTCCTATCAGCCCTGCATTGTCTCCCAGTTATATTCCGTATTGATTTTAAAATTCTTCTGATTTATAAAGCACTGCATAGACTTGCTCCTGATTACCTCCAGGAACTTAGTCCATATTATGAACCCCCATGTCCACTAAGATCACATTGTGCTGGCCTCTTGTTAGTTCCAGCAATTAATAAGGTAACTGCGGGGGGGAAGAGCCTTTTCTTATTAGCCCCCCCAACTTTAGAATAACCTTCCAGAATATGTCCGGGACTCTGACAAAGTGTCAATCTTTAAGTCTAGGTTAAAAACGTACTTATTTAGTTTAGCATTTGATTTCTAATGTGCCCCCTTAGATAAAGGTACAGATCGAGGGGTTCATGGGCGAAGGGTTTTATGGTAAACTGGGGCGCTGGTGCCATCATTCTTTCACTGCACGTGATCACTCAAGTTTGTTGACGGTGCAGTGGAAGGATGCCAATATCTCAAAATGCTCCCAAGTCTGTGTTACCTTCTGGTTCTGCCTTTTTAACTAGGCTGTAATAATTTAATTTAATGCCACACTCCAGAAATGTTTAAATTTCATCTGTCCCTGCATCTGCATATGACCTCATACAGAGCTAATTTTCCCTGTTTTATTTTTTCCACATGGCTGCCCGCCTACCAGAGGAACACTGAAATGAGGAGAGCCTAGCCTTTTCCGAGATCCATCCTAGGCCAGCCCCCTCCTGCCTAACCAGCTATGATGAAAGATCAACCCATTGCCCAGACTAACCAGTGTGGATGAAGGATAAACCCACTGCCCTGGGCCCTCTCACTGCCCCAAATTCTCCTCTGCTATGTCTACCATTACCAACCATCAAGACGTTTAGGACTGAATAGGAATTACATAGAGAACTCATGTACATAAATACACACCAAGATAGAAAAGATGTGAGGGATAAATAAATTCTTTGTTTTTCTCTCTTTAAATTGTTGTCATGGTGACTGGTGTTGGCCAGAGGAGGATGGGTTCCCCCCCCTGAGTCTTGGTTCCTCTCAAGGTTTCTTCCTCATGCTCTTAGGTAGTTTTTCCTTGCCACCGTCGCATTTGGCTTGCTCACTAGGGGCTTGGACACTTGTAAAGTTGCTTTGTGACAACAACTGTTGTAAAAAGCGCTATATAAATCAACTTTATTCGTTTATAATAAACACCATAACCACAACGAGAGTGATACAAAAACAAAGAAAAGATGGGAATGATAAATAATTCTCATCTTTGTGTGTATTTATATTCACTGGAACTAATGGGCCAAGCCCAGCTCCTGAAAAACAACCCCACACCATAATCCACCCTCCAACAAACTTTACACTTGGCACAATGCAGTCAGACAAGTACCATTCTCCTGGCAAATGCCCAACCCAGACTTGATTGCCAGATGGAGAAAGTGTGATTCATCACTCCAGAGAACGCACCTCCACTGCTCTGGAGTCCAGTGGTGGCGTGCTTTACACCAATGCATCCGATGCTTCGCGTTGCTCTTGGTCATGTATGACTTGGATGCAGCAGCTCAACCATGGAAGCCCATTTCATGACGCTCTCTGCACACTGTTCTTGAGATAATCTTAAGGCCACATGAAGTTTGGATGCAGAAAGTTGCCGACCTTCAGCATCTGCTGACCCTGCTCCGTCAGTTTATGTGGCCTACCACTTTGTGGCTGAGTTGCTGTCATTCCTAAACACTTCCATTTTCTTATAATACAGCTGACCGTTGTGGAAGATTTCGGAGCGAATATGTATGTAATGTTTCACGACTGGATTTGTTGCACAGGTGGTATCCTATCACAGTTCCACTCTGGAATTCACTGAGCTCCTGAAAGTGACCCATTCTTACACAAATGTTTGCAAAAACAGTCTGCATGCCTAGGTACTTAATTTTATACACCTGTGGCCATGTAAGTGATTGGAACACCTGCTTCCGATCATTTGGATAAGTGAGCGAATACTTTTGGCAATATAGTGTATATATGTTTTTATTTATTCTGTAAAGCAGTTCCAATCAGATTTGATTGATTTGCATAGCATTTTACTTCCTTGTGATTTTTTTTTTCCTTTTAGGCAATGGTATTTGTGCCTATTTGCACCATTTCAAAATATAAAGGACTGCTTGATGTCCTAGTTGTCCTGGGAACCCTAACTCCAGAGTTTTGTTCCAATGCACCTGAACACAACGAAACACAATTGAACACACCTTAACACAACCGAACATACCTGAACACCCCTGCTACTGAATATTTCAGTTTTTTGCAGCTGCTGAGACCCAAAAAGTGATACTTAAAGCACAATTTTGGAAACCATTAACCCAGGTAGTCTATTGACCCAGTGCAGTAATCCTTAAGCACATTCTCTACCTTACACTCATTTAGCAATTCTAAAACACACTTTGTGCAAAACATTAAGCACAGTTCACAGTTACATAAGACACAACATTCAAAACTGAAAACCGTTCAGGTTGAAATTCGGTCGGGAATGCATCCGGGATACTTAGGATGTTTAGGATGAACAAACTCCGAGCTAATCAAACTGCATCTGGCCAATCACAAATCATTTCAGAGGTCATTGGGAGGTGCGTCTTTCTGCTAAATTTCCTGTAAGGGTGCAATCCCTGTTTGGCGTGTAAGTAGCATGTAAGCAGCACGAAAGTGACCACTGTGCCACCCAGAAATGGCACCTTGTGGCAGCTGCCACATAATCGTGGCACATATGGCGCATTTCCACACGGGCCTGCTTGGCGCGGTACGGTTCGATTCGCGACGGTTTGTGAGTGTTTCCATTAGTACCAGGTACAAGTTTGCCGATACCTTCAGGTACTTTTTTCGTACCTACTTGCTCGAGGTTCTAACCGTTCCAAAGCAGAAAACTTCTGTGACGTGGAAGAACACCATGACACTGATTGGCCAGGGAGTGTCGTCACAGGAGAGCGACTCCTCCGCTATCGACTCCTCCGCCATTTTTAAAACCCAAGGAGAGAAGAATGGAGAGAAGTCCATTGTTGTACGGTGTTGTGGTCGTATACAAATGATGTCACGAAACTACAACCCGCGCACCAACAGCGACTCCACCCACATTGTGGTGGTCCACCATTGTAATGGAAATATAACGCGACCGTACCGCTCCGTTGCGAATCGAGCCGTATCGAACCATACCGCACCAAGCAGGCCCGTGTGGAAATGCGCCATTAGTGTGGCCAGTGCTGCGTGACTGTGGCCTCCGTCATCCAGATACGCCGCCTGCCTCTGCTGGGTGACTCTGCATATCGGCCACTCGCTTAAATCATCCCGACGAGCTCCAAATCGCATTTGTTGCAATGAAGATGGTTCATAACTTTTGTTTGAAAATTATGTTGAGTGAAAGATACTAGACGACATCCAGCTAGACAGCTCTATATTACTCGTTCAGAATACTGTTTAGCGATAACATCGACAGCACTAAATTTAAAGGGTTTATAATTAAAGATGTATGGTTATCAGTGACTGTTCCTCCATGCCATCAGCGTAATTTAAACCTCTGCGAGCGAGTGGAATCGGATTTATTATTTGTGCAATTTGTAGTATATTTCGCTATCTTGCCATCTTGTTCACAGATGTGTCAGCAAGACGTGCACCAATTTGTCCTCTTTTGAACTCTGGTATGTCACACATAATGTTGTGTGCATTGCAATATTTTGAGCAAAACTGTGCTTTTTCCCTGCTAATTGAACCTTCACACTCTGCTCTTACTGGTGCAATGTGCAATTAATGAAGATTGTCCACCAGGCTGGTCCAATTTAGCCACTAAACATTCTACACTAAAATGACAGGTGTTTCAGTTTCATTGTCCAACCCCTGCATCTATCTATATATCTGTCTGTTTGTCTACCATATTATCTAGTTACTATATACCATATTATCTAAAGTTATTACATACCATATTATCAGTGCGTCCACTCAGTCATCCAAAAGTGTTTGGAAAGTGTGAAGAATTTCCTTGCATGTTGATTCATGATCTCAGACAGACCGATCACAATTCGACACTCCAGTTTACCCTGTCCTACATGATACCCAATAAAAAAATATTTAAGTTAGTTATAAGTCAGTATATGTCAGTTTTAAGTTAGTCATAAGAAGTTCCAGACCTCTCCACCTATCCGGGTCTTTTCTTGCGTCTCTGACAAAAAGTGCACAGCAGATTGTCACAGATAAGGAGATACAGAGCCACCACAAGACACATGATCCCACTGAACACTGCAAAGGACCAAAGGTTATGGTATATATTTGCTGACCACAGAGATAGAAGACAGACAGAAAGAATGTTGAAATGAAATATGCATACAAATGTGGCCAGTGATGCTTTTAGCCCTGTACACACATTAGAGCATCACTTTGTGCTAACGGGTGCCCAATGGACGATGGGATCCCTTTTCAGTCTTGGTCCTCCCGAGGTTTCTTCCTAATCCCCACCATCATAGGGAGTTTTTCCTTGCCACTGTTGCCTTTGGCTTGCTCATTAGGGATCTGGACCCAAACAATTGTAAAGCTGCTTTGTGACATGTGTTGTGAAAAGCACTATATAAATACATTTGACTTTGACTTTGTAGATCACTGTGAAGACAAGCAACTAGAATGTGTGAGTTTGTGATACAATGTGATAAATATTGAAAAGGAAGACAAAGCAACAACAAATGCAAAAGAAATGCTGACATGGCATAAAGAGATGGTATAAAGACATTTCCCAGAATTGAGTATGAGTGTGTGTGTGTGTGTGTGTGTGTGTGTGTGTGTGTGTGTGTGTGTGTGTGTGTCAGTGTCGGAATGTGTGTATGTTAATGTATCTTTTTCAGGAGGCGGTGTAGTTTCTGAATCCTGTCAGGGGGACACAGGGACACATCCGGATGCACAGTTGCAGATGTGGAAGCTCCATTACTGCTGCGGAGCTTCATTTTGCTGTGTGTTTACTGCCGTCTTCATTTGAGTTTCAGGAGAGTCCATGTTGGACTGTTCTTAGGATTATATCCTAAGATATGCAAAAAATTATCTCAGATACAGCCATTGTGTTGACCGTCTGCCCATCTCCTCTGTGTCTAATAATGTCACTGTCATATGATAACATGCAAGTTATATGTAGATGAGGTTGAAGAATGTATGATACTTGGTACAAATGCCACAAATTCCACAATATACAAAGTGAGTCTGTATGTGAATCTACAGTTGCTGGACCATCACTATACTGCTGTTTAGCATATCTGCAGTTACATTACACTAGGAAGCACAGCTAACCATGTAAAACAAACAAATTTCTTCTGCTCCAACATACAAAATCCAGCCTGTGAAATTACCTGATGAGTAACCTGGGCACTACTGGGATTCATGAAGTGCTTGATAATGGATGTGCTGTTGAAAGAGAACCACAACAATATTAAATGGGGGTCACTCTTTAGACTTGCTGTGTGCAGTTTGTCTCCCCCTGTTGATTGTTTTAGGCATGACAGATAGGGCCATTTTCTGGAGGCAGAAGCTCAAACACCATTAGCCTGTATTCTGAAACTCTTTGTTCTTTCAATATTTTCCCCACTGAAAATCCATTGCTTAATTGATTAACTGATTATTGTGTTTGCTCGTTAATTCAATGCATTATTTAATTAATTCAATGCATTTAATTAATTCAATGATTCCAACTATAGTCTTAATAATAATAATAATAATAATAATAATAATAACAACAATAAACTTATATAGCGCCTTTCTAATACCCAAGGACACTTTACAAAAATCCTATGGAGAGAAGAGAAAAAAATAAATAAAAAATTAATCAATTAATTTAAAAAAATGCTGACTAGGTGGAAGGGAGAAAATTCGCCCCCCCGAAATTTTCTGACGCCCCCTTGTGACTACCCGATCCGTACACCCTGCCCGATCCGTACCGAGCATGCGCGAGAAAATGTGCGCATGCGCGTTGCGATTGGCCCAGGCACGTATCGGGCAGATATTTTGCGCATGCCTTAACACTTTACGACACTACTAGATGCGAAGTAGTGAACGGAGTGTGTGATCGTACGAGAAGCGTTGTAATAAAAAAATGAAGGATTTCAGATTTTATGGCGAGTTAAAGGAGTAAATCTCCCACGGTTTATTCAAATCGACTTGTGATAAAAATATGCGACGTGAAATTCGTCGTGTATCTGAAAATTTTATAGTTAAGTATAGGTAAGTTCCTAGGTAACAGTCGGTCCTGTCGTGGAATATAAAGTTCTTATAAATATGTTTATAAATAACAATGGTGGAACGTTTTCTTTTTATGTTAAGATAACCGAATGTTTTACATCGGACCAAACAAAAATTATATGCGTTTGGTTATGTTGACTGAAGAGGAAAAGAGGTCTGCTCTGATCGAGTGTCATAATAACCCTGGCACCGGTAACCATCATGGTGTACGACGCACTAGAGACAGGGTTATTGCCGGTTACTTTTGGCCTACCTTTTGTTTGGTCCGTTGTAAAACATTCGGTTATCTAAACGTAAAAAGAAAACGTTCCACCATAGTTATTAACTTTATATTCCACGACAGGACCGACTGTTCTTAGGAACATGGTTTGAATTTAGCTTACCTTTAACTATAAAGTTATCAGATACACGACGAATTTCGCATATTTTTGTCACAAGTCGGTTTGAATAAACCGTGGGAGATCTACTCTTTTAACTCGCCATAAAATCTGAAATCCTTCATTATTTTATTACACTTCTTGCACCCCAAACGAATGTTCTCCCCAATGTAACCAATGTATAAATCTATCTCTCATATATATACATATTATAATATATGTGTATGTATATATCCGCAGTTACAATTATAATAAATATAATTTATTACTATTATTATTTAATTATTATTACTACTATTATTTTTTTTTACTGTTTACAAAGGTGTCGTAAAATGTAACGGTAGTGTCGTAAAGTGTTAAGGCATGCACAAAATATCTGCCCGATACGTGCCTGGGCCAATCGCAACGCGCATGCGCACATTTTCTCGCGCATGCTCGGTACGGATCGGGCAGGGTGTACGGATCGGGTAGTCACACCCCTCACTGTATATGTTCTGGCGCCGGCAAATACTTCTGTACAAATACTTTTGTACTTCTGGCAAGTACAAATACTTCGTTACCTTACTTAAGTAGAAATTTTGGTTATTTATACTTTAGTAGAGTATTTATTTTTCTGCTGACTTTTTACTTCTACTCCTTACATTTTTACATTTACATTACATTTACATTTATGGCATTTAGCAGACGCTCTTATCCAGAGCGACTTACAAAAGTGCTATGTAGTTGCTTGGAATCTCCAAGGTAGAATAGATAGTCCTGAACACAAGGTACTCTAAGCTGGAAAAACCACTAGACGAAAGTCAAATGATACCTAACAATTATACCTGAATATACACATCACCTGAGGAAAAAGACAGTAAACAATTCCTATAACCCAATTATGCACAATACCTGAGGAAAGAGACAATAAAGTACAATAGACAAAGCATAATTATGCAAAGTGCACTTGAAAGAGGTGGGTCTTCAGTCGGCGTCTGAAGACAGCAAGTGACTCCGATGTTCGGACACACAAGGGAAGTTCATTCCACCACCTTGGAGCCAGGACAGAGAAAAGTCTGGATGCTTGTCTCCCATGTGTCCTGGATGATGGAGGGTCAAGACGAGACATACTTGAGGCGCGGAGGGCTCTAGGTATGCATCTGGGTTTTACCATGGCCATCAAGTAAGGAGGAGCTGGACCATTCTTTGCTTTGTAGGCCAGCACCAGGGTTTTATATTTGATGCGGGCAGCTACCGGAAGCCAGTGGAGGGAGGACAGCAAGGGAGTGACATGGCTGAACTTGGGAAGGTTGAAGACCAACCGAGCTGCAGCGTTCTGGATCAGTTGCAGGGGTTAGATGGCATGCATAGGAAGACCAGCCAGTAGGGAGTTGCAGTAGTCCAGTCTTGAGATAACAAGGGACTGGACAAGGACCTGAGTGGCCTCCCTAGAGAGAAATGGCCGAATCCTCCGAATGTTGTGAAGGGCGAATCTGCATGATCGTGTTGTGTTAGCAACGTGGGCCGTGAAGGAGAGCTGATTGTCGACAACTACACCAAGGCTACGCGCTTCCATGGATGGAGTGATCACGGTGTTCTCGAATGAGATAGAAAGATCACGATGAGGACTGGCTCTTGCAGGGATGTACAGCATCTCTGTCTTGCTTGGGTTAAGCTTTAGGTGGTGAGCTGCCATCCAAGAGGCAATGTCTTTCAGACATGCAGAGATTCGAGCTGAAACCTGTGTGTCAGAGGGTGGGAAGGAAAAGAAGAGCTGGGTGTCATCTGCATAACAGTGATAAGAGAAGCCATGTGCAGATATTGACTCACCCAGAGAGCGGGTATAAAGGGAAAAAAGAAGTGGACCCAGCACTGAGCCTTGTGGAACACCGGTGGAGAGTTTGCATGGCGTGGATGTTGATCCTCCCCATGTTACTTGGTAGGAACGACCCTCCAGGTAGGATGCAAACCATGTCCATGCATTGCCAGTGATACCAAGGCCTGAGAGGATGGACAGGAGGATCTCATGATTGACTGTGTCAAAGGCAGCCGAAAGGTCAAGCAGAATCAGAACTGATGATAGTCCATTTGCTCTAGCCGCATGGAGTTTCTCAGTTACTGCAATGAGTGCAGTTTCCGTAGAATGTGCCGGCTTGAAGCCAGATTGGTTGGGGTCCTGAAGCTGGTTCTGTGAGAGAAAAGAGGATAGCTGGTTGTGTACAGCCCATTCAAGGATCTTAGAAAGGAATGAGAGGAGAGATACCGGTCTGTAGTTGCTGATGTTGGTGGCATCAAGGTTGGGTTTCTTTAGGATTGGCACCACCCTAGCCGCCTTGAATGATGATGGCACAATTCCTGAAGATAAGGAGTTGTTGATGATGGTCGAGATGAAAGGGAGGAGTTCGTGGGAGATTGTCTGGAGGAGTGTGGATGGGATGGGGTCCAGAGGGCATGTGGTGGGACTGCTGGATGTCAGCAGCTGAAGCACCATCTCAGCTGAGAGAGGAGAGAAGGAGGTTAGAGAAAAGGGAGGAGTAGGAGGGGACACAGTGGGAACAGGGACTAGGGAAAAGGTGCTGCGAATCGTATTGACCTTCTCTTCAAAGAAGGTGACAAAATCATCTGCAGTAAGAGAAGTGGGAGTTGGAGGGGGGGAGGGTTTGAGGAGAGAAGAGAAGATTTTGAACATCTTGCGTGGATCTGATGTAGATGCCTCCAGCTTCTCTCTGTAGAATGATGTCTTGGCAGCAGTTAGTTCCATGGAGAATAGGGACAGGAGAGACTGATACAAGCGAAGATCAGCAGTAAGCTTCGATTTCCTCCATCGCCTCTCAACCATCCTCAGTTCTCGTCGGTTGTTACGTAGGGTGTCCGAGAGCCAAGGAGCAGGTGGGGAGGATCTTGTGGGTTTGGAAGAGAGGGGACATAAGAGGTCAATAGATGAAGAGAGGGAGGACAATAAAGTCTCAGTGGCGGTGTCTGTGGAGAGACAAGAGAAAGAGTCATGGGACGGGAGGGCTGTGGTGATAGTAGAGGCAAGTACTGATGGAGAGATGGAATGAAGGTTACGACGGATGGTGGTAGTGCCTGTAGCAGTAAGGGTGTGACGGTGGGGAGGAAGAGATAAGGAGAAAGATACAAGGTGATGATCTGAACAGTGGAGAGGAGTTACTGCAATGTCCATCACTGCAGGTGGTCTAGTGAAGACCAGGTCTAAGACATTGCCTGCTCTGTGTGTTGGAGAAGACGGGGTGAGGTTGAGGTTGAATGATGACAGCAAAGGAAGAACGCCAGATGATTGTAGTTTATCTGTTGGGAGGTTGAAGTCACCAAGCAGAAGAAGAGGAGTTTCATCATTAGGGAGGACGCTCAGAAGTGTGTCTAATTCCTCAGTGAAGTTACCTAGGGTGCAGGGTGGACGATAAACAACAATGATGTGAAGTGTGGTTGGGAAGCGTACAGTGACAGCATGATACTCAAATGTTGAGATGGTAATTTGTGGGAAAGTGCAAGGAGTAAAGCGCCAGCAACTGGACAGAAGCAATCCAGTGCCACCTCCCCTTCCAGTCTGTCTTGGAGAGTGCGAGAAGGAAAATGCAGATGACAGGGCAGCAGGAGTAGCAGAGTTCTCTGGGGTGATCCATGTCTCTGTTAGGGCCAAGAAGTCAAGGGACTGATGAGCTGCAATGGCTGTGATGAAGTCTGCTTTCTGGACTGCAGACTGGCAGTTCCAGAGCCCCCCGGTCGCTATGATCGGGGTGTTTGTTGAGAGTGGAGGGTAGATGAGGTTACTGGTAGTGCGTTTTCTGTAGTGATGTTTGTATTGACGGCGACTATAGGGAGTAAGAACAGGGATGGAAAAACACATGATGAATAAATGAATGAAGGTAGTATATGATGTGTGTCAAGGCGTGATACTTAACCAAAAAAATGAAGATGGGCTTCAGTTGATTGAAGAGTAGAGGATGTCTCTAACCTGTAGCGGACTGCCACTTATTTAAGCAGCAGTCAATATGTGGTCCCGCCTCCTCAGTTATTCACACTTCCTAACCCGAAACTAAGACAGCTGATTTCACTAATGACAACAATAGATACCAAGTAGACTACAGACTAGCAGAATCAAGCTGAAAGTAATGTAATCCAAGGCCTACCTTAAAACCAGAAGACAATCCCAAGAAAAACACAGCACAACTAATTCCACAACTAATTTTACACCATTATCTGTACTTTCTACTCCTTACATTTAAAAAATAGCCTCGTTACTGCTATTTCATTTCGACTTGTTTTCATTCCGGCGTGTCATGTTAAAAAAAAAACCCCTATCCTGACTAACCGAGAAGGGTAATGCTGCAATCAGTGGCACGCGACACGCTGGACCAGCATCAGCAAAAAAATTAATAATAAAAAATAGAGCACGATCCTCCAATCGAAATCGCTACTCAACGCTCTGCTCGGCGGAGGCGTTTATACTTGGCGATCGATCGCGATATAATACTTAATTTGTGTCCATTTACACCTCCCCTCCGCTAACAATTTACACTCGCCATATATATATATATGATGTAAATGATGCAATACGTGCAATAAAGGGAAAAAAACATTAAACTGTCGTTCCAGAATAACAAGTGAGAAGTATTTTAAACTTTGATTTAAAAATGTCTAAAGTCATGGCTCTTCTAATGTTTTTATTCAGCTACTTTTGTGCAAGAATGGCATATACTTCTGTTTAAAGAGCTTCTCCGTGCAGTTTCCGCTTTCATTTGGCAGATCTGTTAAGATGATTGGCTGCAGTAAAAAATGATTGACAGCTAACTCTGGCTGATAATTGGCTTAATAAAAATTGATTGACAACGAAAGTCTAGTATCTGATTGGCTGCATTCGAAAATGATTGACACATGCTCCGCCCTTTACCCACGCCCACCGGGGCTCTGGGCTGCAGCATTACATATATGTGTGGACTAACCGCGCTATCCGGATAGAGTGAATTTGATTGTGGTTGGATGAGAAGTATAAACATATAATATTCCGACACCCTATTGGTTTGTACGTGATCCATCGCACCTGCATACGTCACGTCACACTCCAGCGAGGGCATAGCAGACGTAGCTTAGTATAAAGATGTCCGTGGCAGACTCAAGAGAATTCGAGCGAAGTGTCCCAACTAAGCACCAGCGAGGAGGTTGGTATCCAGGATGACCAACCAACCCTTGTACTAAAATACATTCATTTTCAATGGGCATATGTGCTCATTTTTCAACATTAACATTTTAATATAACATAAAATAACTGCTCCTAAACTGGTTCTTCGGGAAAGTTGGCCACTGACAGCAAATGTTAGCCAGTTAGTAAAGCTACTTACTTTAGTAAACGGTGAACAGGAGTACTCGGTGGTAGAGCGACGTCATCGGCTATAGCTCGTGAAACCGTTGAGCGTCCGTTAACTGGTTAGCTCGCGCTACCTTTTTAAATTCGCCACGAAGATTACAACAATCTCGCGCATATTAGTGTTTCGCGCTTAAACATACTATCAGATAACTAAAGAATATTGTTTAATAAACAAGCGTCATTACTAAATGTTTCATACTTCCTTGATGTCACTTGTATGAACTGGTGATACTGCGGCAACGCGCTGTGGTTCTGTCTGAAATGCGAGTTAATAAAGGGTTTATAGTATTAACTGCCTTCCATCGTGGTGTTTCGCTGCTACAATACGAAACGGTGAAAGGCAGTTATTGAATGGACATAACTTTTTGCGTGTCGCGTTCATATGTCAATTTTAAACAGTCACGGAATCTGTGCTGTCAAATTACAGATCAGATGTAGATGTAAAAAAAACACCTCTGTGGGCTAGTGCACTATAGACCCCTGTGGTGCGACCTAAGCTTGTGTCCTTAATGGCATTTTTTCCTTACATTACTTTTACTTTTATACTTTAAGTAGTTTTGAAAGCAGTATTTTAACACTTTTACTTGAGTAAAAAGCTTGAGTTGATACTTCCACTTCTACAAAAGTACTTTTAAACCCTAGTATCTATACTTCTACTTGAGTAATGAATGTGAATACTTTTGACACCTCTGGAAAAGGTAGATAAAGCTTTGTGTTCTGGGATTAAGTAACTATCACCCTTAACTATAAGTGGAAGGGAAGATGGAAATCGCTGGTATATATCATGAATTTTGTTTTTTGAAAATGCCAGAAATTCTTCACAATGTTCTGTGCTGCTAACATGATCAGATGATGCACGTTTTGTGAGTTTATTAATGGTAGCAAAGAGAGCTGTGGGCCTATTACCAGACATAATAATAGCTGAAGAGATATAGGTGGAGTGAGCGGACTTTAAAGCAGAGCAGTAAATCTGCATGTGGTTTGTGTATGCTAATTGGTCAACAGAGAGACCAGTTTTTTTGTAACACCCTTCCAGATGTCGACCAGTGGTTTTCATAATACGGAGTTCTGGGGTAAACCATGGGCAAGAGCGTCCAGCAGGAACCCGCCTAGTCCTCATAGGAGCAGTTTGGTCCAATATTTCAGACAATGTATGATTGTAAACAGACAAAATCTCATCGGGACAGGACAACAGTGTGATGGAAGCTAGAGGAGAGGACTGAAGAAGAGTATTAAATGTCACAGGATTGATAACTTTTGTGTTCCGGTATGATACTGTTGATTTACCACAGCGATCAGAAACCATAATGTTAATTGTGGCTTTGATAAGCTTGTGGTCAGAGACCCCAACAAATGATCCTGTTACATCAGTAACTGACAGGCCAGAGGAGCAGATCAAGTCCAGCATGTGACCATGGAGATGGGTGGGAAAGTTGACATGTTGTGTTAGGTTAAAACAGTTCAGTACGACAGCAAGCTCTGATGTTATTGAGCTATTAGCATCAACATGAATGTTAAAATGTCCTAGCAAAACTAGAGCTGGGCATGTAGAGCTGGCCGGGGTAAGTAGCTCACAGAGCTCAGAAAAGAAGTTGGTAGAAGCCTTTGGTGGACGATAGATAAGCAAGAACATGACAGAAATTGAACTGTTCAGTTTCAGTGCCATAAATTCAAAAGAAACCACCTCGTGAAATTCACAGGGACTGATATTAAGTGTATTTTGAAAAACAACAGCATGCCCACCAGCCTTCCCATGAGATCTAGGTTTAGCGAAATATTAATGGCCAATAGATGCTAGAAGATTTAAATGAAGGTAATCGTCCGGTGGCTGCCATGTCTCTGTGAGAAAAAACATACTGAGGTTATTGTCCATCATGAGATCATTTAAAACGTCAGCTTTATCTGTGATAAAGCGACAATTCAGTATTCCAATCCCAAGTCTATTTTTAGTTGGTGTTTCGTAGCATTTTGACGAAGCCATGGACGTGATGCAGGGTAGAGTACGTAAAAGGTTCCGGTTTACACTTCGTAGTCAGCAAGTAGTTGTAGGGCGGCTAATTCTATTGGTCCAGATAACAGGAATAGTAGTGTCCGATGAGCGATGGATGATGAGACGAGATCTGGAACCACTGTGGATATAACGGGGACGACAGATGATGCCAAGTGACTGACATAATTTATATGTAGCACTGTCCAGACGGGATGGAATACAGAGGTTTCTGAGTTGCACTGTTGTGTATGTAAGTGCCATACTCCGGTTGTAAATCTTAGCAGATGGGTAATTACTAAAATATAGTGATCAGACCTTTCAGTGAGAGCTTTAGGACGAAGCACTCAATGTTCGTTGGAATACAGCGCTCAGTAACCTCACAATGCTACGTTAGCCGGTCCGCTAACCAAACACCAACCAGCAACAAGAACAGCAGGGTAGCCCAGCACAACCATACAGATCGAAAAGCTGGCAGCATAAATCATAAAGGAATGAGTGCAAGCTCACCCAGAATGAAGCAGCTATGGGTGTGGATCAGAGGAGAGAAAGCTCGTAATAAATGAGGTAAAGCGCAAACAACACAAAAGCTCACCGACACGAGTTAACTCGGAGTAAAACGTTTGTTATCCAGGATAATGGATATTGCATATAGCTTTGGCAAAATAAATCAGTAACAGACAAGAGCAAAATATGAAAAATATGCCAAAATAAATAAATAATCCAGTTAGAAGCGGCAGCACAAGTGCGCACAGCGTGCTCTAACCGGAAGTAATCCTCAAAGTAATTGGGAGGTCGGTTCTGATTTAAAATGATAAACTGGTTTGTGGTTTGAAATGGTTCATGGAGAGTTAAGGTTTCTAAAAGTAAAAATATTAGTTAGGTGTGGAACAATGTGTTTTTTCACTGATTTATTCAGTAACCTGAGATTGGCATATTTTTGTATTTATCAAATTAATATATTAAATAAATATAACAAATAAATAAGCACTACTCAAAAATAAACCAAATTGTATAGCCGAATGCTAGTGGCCTGATTCTAATATTTTAATGAGCACGTTTTATTGACAGCCCTTCGTCACAGACTCACAGGCCGCTACTTCTCAAACAGCCCTAAATATAGTGGCGCGCGAAGGGAGACTTGGAATCATGCGGCAGTCCGTGTATGAGCCTACCAATTCAGAGTTTCAGAGTTAAATAACAGGTTATGTTTTGAAGGGAGCCGACCCCTCTCACCCTGGACACAGAGTTGTTGACCCTCTCCCCTCAGAAAGGAGGTTATGGTCCATTCGGGCCAGAACCTCCTGCCATAGGAACAGTTTCTTTTCCTCTGCCATTGGACTCATGAACAATAACCCTAACACTGTGACCACCACCCTCCACAAACGCTCATGACCCTATGTTTATGCATCTGTCTGTCTGCACTGATCACTGCACTGTCATGTTCAATTACCTGACTATAGTTTACATAGTACTATTTCTATGGTCAATTATCATGTCACTTTAGCATTCACCTGCTGGTTTATGCTCTGCACTAGATGTTTACAACTCATCTCGGTCAAACTACATACTGTATATTTTGTAATATTGTTATAGTTATAGTGTCTTATTGAAGTATTATTCCATTTTATTTCATATTTATTTATTTATTTATTAACTTATTTGTTTTTTATGTTAGCACCAAGTACCGCAGCAATTTCCTAATATTGTGAACCTGTTCACTAATATGGCAATAAAAACCTTCTGATTCTGATGACAATATGATAAAATATGATAATATATGATGATAAAATATATGCTTTGTCACAAATGGCTAGTTCAGTGGGTGCTGAAATGTTTCTCTGCGCAAAAATGCCTAGTTTAGACTTCATATGATTTCTACACATAGTCATTTCTGTAGCCTACGTCAAGTAAAGTTACAAGCTGTATACAAAAATATTATTCGTACTTGTTGAAAGAAAATAAATGTTAGCAATGTATGTTTTGGCAGTGTGGCATGGTAGTCACAGCACACAAGTTGTAAATTGTATATCTAGGAGTGCAAAAGTAACCTTATTAGAAAGAAAACAGGTTCACATTTCTCTGGTTTTTAAAGTCAAAATGTTGGACCGTGTACAACCACTTGGCGGAGTCTTGTTCATATTTTCTGCAAAGGGAATGACTTCAGGGCTTTCATCAATTCCAAAGACATTAAAATAAAGCCGCAACACCCACCCCAGACTGGATGAAGACCGGGAGATGAGTGAAGACCAGGACAGGGATTGCATGAGACTGGAGCAAACAAATAAGATGAACTCCACTTTGTTCTGTTTTGTCATCCTTTCCAAACAAAATGTGTGTTCAAGGCCTCCTGGCGAACAAAAAACATATGTTATGCAGCTCCCCACTTCTGTTTCTTTGCTTTCTCTTCTTTCCCCTGTATGTGACCTGTGAGAAAAATTACATGCAGAAAGTCTAATCTCAGAAATGCTGCCAAAGCTCTAGTCACATGGTTTTTCTATAACTTCTCTGTTCAAAAAAATAGTGACTTAGTTGTTCCCTCTTACATTTAAAACCAAATGGCAGATTTTTGACCAAATAAGAGTAAACCCCATCAAACGGGACACTCCTCTATAGGCTAGGCCCCACTTCCTCTCACAGTTTCAACCCGAATACTCTACAAGATTTCAATCAGCGTGTAATTAATATTCCAAGGGAAAGAACGCATCAGGAAACAATTATTCACCAAGACCCACCCCACTGCCAATTCCTTAATGTGACAGTCAGCGTGCGTATCATGCATTCTCTCAAGTGTTGTGCTGGCTGGGTAATAACACAGTGTGCTAGTTTGGCGAGATCCCGGGTAGCCGTCTGCACCTTTCCCGTCTGCAGTCTGGCTCACCATAACCAATACGCAGTTTAACAATTATACAAGAACCAGTAACGCTGGTGTCAGATGGGGGTAAAGCAGCAGTCTGGAGAGCAGGCCAGCATCCTCTCTGCACTGCCTGAGCTGGAGTCCGCGCATGGGTAATTGAGATCAGATGCGAGGGCGACCTGGGCCTAGAGTAACCTGGAAGCATTTATTTTATGGAAAAGATGTTTAGTTAAGTGCAGTGCTGTAGTCTAATGAGTCTGGGCCTGGGCCTGTGATGGATATGATTGGTGAAAGCTCTGAAGCCTGGTTCCTGAGTCCTTCCTTCCTCCTGCATCAGGTTTCAGATTAGTAGACTTCCTGTCCACTCTATGCATTTCTATGCCAAATGATAGTTCTTTATCACACAAAAGTAATCATGCGTTACTTTGTATATAACATCTTTTCGTCTTCTAACTGCCGGAAATGGATAGTGAGAGACCTGGAAGCAGTCCGCTGTGGTCAGATATTTTTGTAAAATGACCATGATGCTGCTGAACTTGAACATGGTAAAATAAGTTAGGACGATCTAGACTAGATGTCACTTTTACTGTGGTCAGAATCATACACAATCAGTCTCTACTTTTATTATATCTGACAATAAATCATACAAAAATGTACTCAAAAGAGCTACTAGAACCTGGGCACAACAAGGACAGTGTGCTGGCAAGAACATGCTCGAAATAATATGGATTTAAAGCATGGAACATATTTTAAATTGATGCCGTTTTCACCAATTCACTGTTCTTTTTGTGTCTGCAGTAGTAGAATGCCAAATCGAACTAACGTTGGTACCTCGCATCTAAAGGCGCCCACGAGGTTCACGACCATGGCAGGTGCCATCTTTTCTGTTTTGTATTTAAGAATGTATGAATAATACGAACGGTATAGAGACCCCGCTCGCGTGCTGCTCCTCATCTTCCTCGCGCCCTGAGAGCGCTGATTACAGTCTTCCCGCGGGACGCGTGCGGCTCGGTGGAGATCGGGGTATCTAGTACTTCAGTCACTTAGGATCAAGACGAGGCAGGAAATCGTAGCGGACATAAAGCTAAATATATAATTCGTCCTGTGCTAGTAATCACAACGTCTGCGCGATTTGAAATGACAGTTTAACCACTCCAAACTGAAAAGACGCTCTGTTAGACGGGGTTACTCTGACGGCGGTGGAGCAGGCCCGAGCGTCGTGGGGTACCTCACCTAATGAGCACGTGAACCACGATGGACTTCAATTGCCCGCAAAAAAGGTCAAGTCATTCAAGCTGGAGTTGACCCGGAAGGAAACAATTCCAAGGCCTGGATTACCCACCTGATTATTGGCTACTTTTAATGTAACTAATATAAATACATAATTTTATGTTGCAGTAGGGCAATAGCCACGTACTAAAGCATCTGTTCAGGTGTGCATATTCAGACATATATAGCCTAGTCTAGTAGCTCAAACTCCAGCGTGCAAATCTTTTACCCCCTGCAACAATACTGCTCTGACTCACCAGTCTTTTTGTTAAGAGCAGAGAAGCTGATTAAAGTGTGTAATTCGTTAAGGAGGGCTCGAGTCGACCTAGGATCAAAAATGAATTATGCAGTCGAAAGAGAACGATCCACCTTGCGCTGCTCCCACCACGCCTGGCACGCGAGTTGCCATCAGAGCACGAGAAACCGCGTTAATTTCCCTTCGATTTGCATATGTAGTGAGCCTGCCCTTCTGGCACCAGTATCCTGGCAGAAAATCGCTCTTCGTTTTAGCCGAAGTGCATTTCGCCGTTATACTGATTGGATTCTTGATGAGACCGTCGGGTGGCTCGCGCACTTGAGAGGCGAGGACGCAACGAGCGTGCGGGAACCAATTCGGTGGCTCTGAAGTGATTAAATATGCCTCTCGAGTCCCTGTACCCATCGGAGCACCGGAGTGCGTGCGAGGAACGTAATCAGCGCTGCCTGGGAGAGAATAATAGCCTGCTTCTTCGCTGGAGACCCCGCCATCACATGAGAGCTCACACTCGCGCTGAACCAGGATATCGCAGTTCCTGCATTGTCACGAGACTAGCAGCATGAATAATGCAGTTCAATCCTAAATAATCTGCATATAAACTAGACGTAAAATTGGTGCGGAAAGGGCATTATGGAGCACGGTGTACGATTCCACCTTCTGTTAAAGTAGGGTAGGAAATAAGGAAGCCAACTGGTCGCTAGTCTCTGGCCTCCTCAGAATTCTGTGGATGATACACTTCTGTATTGTTGCTACCGAGTCCGAGGTTGGACGAGACACCTCTGCAGAAAGTGACAGCCACTCTTGCATCAAACAAGGAGCACACTTTCAATTCCAAAGTTTACAGAGCCAATTTATGCATGTATATTTTCAACGACACAGAAGGAAAAACATTTGGTCTCCCTGCTGCCATCCCGATCACCTCCATCATGGCCGCTGTAAACAGAGAAAGACGCGTAGTAATCTGCTTGATAAATGTAAAGCGAAATGAAGCTATCAGCTGAAAGCAATTTTCAGGCCAGTGTGCGGAGCCAGCGTCTCAGAATTTTCACCCCTCCATCGATCATGAGCCTCAGGTCCAGGCCAAGATACACAATGCCCCCAAATTGCAGACATATGGACCCTGGAACAGTGAAAACCTGCCCATTTCCTCCGTCTGTGTACTACCTCAAACCTCTGTTTATTCAGTCACCCCTGTGTTTTTCTCTATTAGAGACGATGCTTTTCAGTGCAAACCCTACCATTGTTCAGCATGCCAGTTTTTACATTAGGATTTTTATGTTGACATCCATGCAATTTAGGGTTGCCATTTGCACCAACATTAGTGAATCCACTAGAATGATGTTCCTTTTAGGAAAAGAATTAAGTAAAGTATAAGCAGTAAAGAGAAGTGAAGAGATTCAGTCCCCAGATGGCCAATAAAATGTGTGCCTTTTATTCCAATTGTATTGGTAATCCATACAAACAGAAGGGGAAAATATTCATTTTTAGCTCAGCAGCTGTGAATGCAAATCAAATGTTGGCAATGCCTTGTTGTGAACACTCAGACTCCCACCGTCCTGTAAAGACCACAGAGTTTACACTGACTGCTGCGCTCTCTTACATAAACACAGCGCCTGTGGCATCACTCTGATTAGGAGGAGGACCCCAATCACATTAAAACTTCATCCGGCCTCCCGTTTGTTTGAAGACTTGAGGACAGGGCAGAGTCTTGTAGCCGCTGGCGTGCCAAGGCAACTTTTGTTTATGTATGAGGAAAGTACACAAATATCAACCAAGCCCCACCTCTGACATGCCAAATTCGAATCACTGTAACCGTTACACACGGTTCCATTTTTTTTTTTTTTTTTTTTTTTTAAACAGTGCACGAGTTCACAGATACAGGGTTGGCTGCGTCTCCATCAGCCGAGCAGCTCCTTGGTTTTCACGGCTAACTGCTTGTCAATGTCTGCTATGCAATTGTCCGTCATCTGCTGAACCTGCCGACAGTGGGAGAAGATGCATCACACAAATAGCAGACATAAGAAATGGCAAGACACTTCAGATTCATTACTGCCCATCCTTCTGAGTGAGCCTAGAGCCACTGCAGGGAGAGGTTAAAGGGCATAGGTTAAGCATGTAAACAGAAGAGTGGCCCGCCTTTTATTCCAGTCAAGCTCTAGTTATGAAAGGACGGGAAGTGAAAGTCCTAACCACACCTGAGCCAACATCGGTTCACAGGCTAATCAAAGCCAACATTTGTTAGCAGTCCCAATCAGCCAACACAGGTTCGCAGGCCGAATCGGACTGGAGTCCAGAAACTCTAAAACACTGTTGGTCTATTGGAGGTGCTAAGCAGATGATGTGGGGCTAGAACACAACAATGTTCCTTCACCAGTACTTGTTTTGGTCTTTGAAGCTCAATCGAACTCCTCTCACCTGCTTTTCGATCAAGCGGATGGTGTCTTCGGAAATTCCCTCCTTGGTCTTCTTCATGCCTGTCAGGGCGCTGGACCGCACTCTCCTAATCGACTCCTTTGCTTTGTTGCTGAAGTGCTTTGCAAGTTTAGCCAGGTTTTCCCTGTGCTCTCGAGTCACCCTGCCAATCACGCAGTTACACATGCGCAAATACGTGCACACACAAATGTATATACATAAACACAGCATACACAGAAATAAAATAAAGAATATGTTGCTTTAATATAGGCAAATTGTATACTGAAACGTCAAACATTTTTAAGAACTGAAAATGGCTCCTGATTATTTATTTCCACAACTAAAACTTTTTTCCAGATTTCTGGTGCTGAAGTACCCTGCTAGCCTCCTCCTTAATTGCCATTTTGATATGAGCCATTTGCAAACAGTCCAAGAGCAGTGTCTGTTTATACCAAACAATGCATGTAATTAGTGATTCCAAGCCAATCAAGCCGCACGCTTCATTTATATATGCAAATTCATGCAAGGAGGCCATGCTGATTGCGGCCGCCGCGTCTGGCCCCTCCAGTGTCTACTGCCAGAGGAGCACCTGCTATCGCCAAAGCAGCCATCGGCCTGGCTAAACTCCACAATCAACTGGTTTTGTGGTGTTCAGAATAAAGGTAAAGCTGTACACCAGTGTGGCCTGGCAGGTGAGCCGAGGAGATGAGTGGTTAGAGGCTCCTGAACCCAGCAAGTGCCTCCTTACCTCAGAAAGAGAGAGGAACTGGGAAACACACTGAAACAAGATATAGCAATGGCTGGGAATTTATTTTTGTAGTACATGTTAAATAACACTACTGAATTATACACTTAAACCAGATGGGGGAGTTTAATCCACTGTGGCGACCCCTAAACGGGAATTGCCGAAAGAAGAAGAGGAAGAAGAAGAATTATACATTTAATCCCCAAGCAGTTTACTGCAGTCTGTGGTACAGAAAAGCAGGACACACAGAGCTTAAAAGCCAAGTAGCTTTCCATGTTGAAGTCAAACTGATTAATATTATACACAATTATACACCTGTAGACCTATAGACTTCAAGTCAAGGTTTATGTCATAGACATGGTCATACACAGTACGACAGGCAGTGAAATGCTTTAGTGACTACTCCACCTTAAATTAAACTACGATAAATAAACAAAATATAAAATATAGAAATTTATATATTATATATATATATATATATATATATATATATATATATATATATATATATATATATATATATATATATATATACACAGTTAAAAAGCCATTTAAGTGAAATGACTTAGTGACAAGATTTAAAGTGGCAAGTTTAAGGTGACCATACAAAATGTCAGATTTCCAGGGGAAAGATTGGGCTTAGATGCTTCATAGCTCTTTGATGTCTCTTGGCATTGATGTGTTGAAGTTATACATCACTGTGTGATGATTTAAAAAGTAACTAAAATATTACGTGATCATAAAGTAAAGGGCTAGTGAAACATGGAGGGAGAAAGGAGGACAGAGAGAAAGGAAGAGAAAAGGAGAAAGTGGTGGTGGGGCTCACAGGCTACTCACTTGGGGATGGGCACCCTTATGATGGTGCCTTCCACCTCTGGATTCAGCTTCATGCTACTCCCCTGTAGAGCACGGGTGGCTGACTCAGTGGCCTGAGGATGGACACACACATGGGCTAATGTTGGCCTACTTGCTTTGTGTATTTATATTTGAGTGTGTATTAATGTACTCTCGTTCGGAGTGTGCATTTATCCTGTAACCTCCATCCAACCTCAGTCCACCAGAGTACCCACACACAGGCTCTTTGATCCGAGGTGAATTGGGGAAAAAATCTCCCTTTGCTGGATCTCTGGAGGGGTGTGTAGCAGGGTCAAGGCTGTGTGTGTGTGTGTGTGTGGAGAATCGCCGCTGGGCACTGTCAGCACACACTCCTCTGGGACAGGGCTGAGGGGCTGCAGTGTGACCCCTGGTGACCTACACCAGGGGCTCCTCCCAGCTCACCCCACTGGGGATCGCACAGCTGCCCAGCACTATGTTGGCAGTAATAAACTCCTCGAGGTTATCAATAGTTATTAAGGGTAACGGAGGATGAAGTCTGAGTTTGTGGAGAGGTAAATGGTGCTCCAACAGGTTACAAGAACCACAGCTGTGGTACAAAAGAAGTGGCATGGGTTAAAACCCCTGGAACCAAGCAGAGTGATTGAGTTGTCAGACAGGTTTATTTTGCAGCTCCTCTCAGAGTCTGATCCGAATGTGGTGGGATTCCACAGCTCATCTCTTGGTGAGTGATGCACACAATGTGCGCATTTGTTTTTCCACCATTTTCATTCATCTTTATATATCCCCACCAGTCCAGTTTGGTTCTGGTCGCCGTGTTAAAAATAGACACGGATCCCCTTTTGATTACAACTGCCCAGAGACTTCAAAGAGGAACAAAGCGAGAGCAACCACGGCGTTAGCAGGCGCGGAGAGACGCGCAGCCCCTGGCGGTAATGACCGCTCTCCACGGAGCTCCATAACAGTGGCCACTGGGGGCTGCACTTCCCCCCGCGCTTTAATGAATGATGGGAAAACAGTGGCCTTTCTACCAGAGGCGTGCATAATGGATTGGAATAATTATAAAGCTGTATGCTTTCGGGCTGGGCCAGTCACCTGGCCAGTTACTATTCCCGCAAAAGGTATGAAGTGCTTACTCCTTAAGGGCACCCTGAACTAACCCCCATAATGTAGTGCAGAGTCCTCGCACATTACCTTAATTCAAAAGGCGATGAACAGGAAACCAAATGCATTTACAAGTACATAATGGTAGTTTACATATTACTGCTCCACTCCGTGGTCAGTGCACGGTTTTCATAACATCCAGAGGTTTTGACTCAAACATAGGTAACGAGCTAACGCAGTGCTGAAATGCTGGTTTGTTGGGTTGAGCGCAGGACTGAAACAAGACCCTCATGCAGGAGGAACCAGAAGGGAAGAGCATTAATCTCGTTCACAGACTTATCTGAGCATCCGGCCACTCTCATTAATAACAGCAGAAAGGCGATATCAGAGAGGACAAGGGTGGCGAGGTAGAAGAAGGAACAAGACAGAAATGTTGGGAGGCCATGTGTTGGAGCGTGTGGGTTGCGTATTCGAGAGAGCACGTGCGTGGTTGCGTGCATGCTTGCGTGTGTTGGAGAGAGAACATTAGCGCAGATCTGTGCTGCATAGGGCAGTGTGCGGTCATTTCCTCATCTCTGTCAGACTCCTGGCCCCTGCTTCAATCGCTCCCCTACAACAAAGGGCTTCACCCCCCTACGATCCATCACCATCCCCCAAACCCGGCTGGGTGGGGTGCGCCACACTCAGATTACAGCGCAGGAAGCGCGAGTGTGTGTGCGAGTGCATGCTGTGTGTGTTCAGCTCACATATGCACCTCCGAAGACTCAAGTGCCGTTACCTCTGGGTTGCTGGTCATGTTGACCACTATGAGCTGGGGCGATTTCATGGAGACCTGTCCAAGCTGGTTTAGAGGGAATTTACCATCCTTGGTGTTCACCAAGATGTGGTCCAGGGCACCTACAAACAGCATACAGTAGAAGAAATAAAGAGAAACAGCACCACTACAGAGTCATCAAAAAAAGAACTGAAAACAAATGGCAAATGACGATATGTTTCAGATATTATATTTGGTATTTCTTATGAATTACGTAAGTAATTCATTTGAGAGGTCACAGATGTGCAAACAGATTAGCACATCAGCAACATGAGCATCAATGCCTCAGAATAACAGCATTTATTTCATAATACAGAAAATGTGATTTACTTTTTAATTCTTTTTTCTAGATGAGTCCAAACCAGAACCATAAATAGGCCGAAACCACGGGAAGACACTAAAACTCAGGTTGGTGTCTTGACTGCATATAAACAGTACACAGCCTTCACAAACAGGTTGAAGGCACAGCAGACAGCAACCACGACCCTGCATAAATTAATGTGTTCAATAAATACATTTTCAATGTGAATACATAAGGAAAAGCAGCAAAAAACAGATAACTGCCTAACTTATCTCTCTCTGTCTGTATCTCTCTCTCTCTCCCTCCCTCAGCAGTACCCTTTCTCCCTCTTTGCCTTCTCTAGCTTGATTACAAAAGATTCATGCCAGCATGTCTCCTCTCATCATCTGCCTTCCCTCACACAGCTCCTCTCCTTCCCCTCTCTCAGCTGCCTCAACTTCTGTGTCTGTCTGTCTGTCTGTCTCCCTTCTGTCTCTCCCTCTCCTCTCATTCTGTTATTCTGCTTACTTCTCTCCTTCCACTGAAAAACACCATTATCTACTACAATTCTCGGCACTTTTGTCTTTTCAATATATGCACGATAGTCTGCGGACTGCATATTTCCACTGAAGTCAACCACAGTCCACTAAAGAGACAATATCCATATTCATACCATTTTCATAACCGTTGTCTCAGAGGCAATTTTTGGAAGGGTAATAAAAAGTGTTTAACTGTCACTCTGTAATTAGAGCCAGTCCAGTTGCCCAAAAAGGTTAATAGAGCAGATGTGGCTAAAAACGAACCAAACATCCATTTTGTCACAAGTAAGCACAGGTGTTTGCTTCCATTTAGGCTTGTCCCGATCCGATATTTGGATCGGATCAGCTACCGATATTTGTAAAAAAAATGCGTATCGGTTCGGCAGGCACAAGAAAATGCCGATCCAGTTTTTTTTTTTTTTTTAAAGTTCGATCCGTTTTCCAACGCATCCATTTAGATAATCCATTCAAGTTTTTGATGCGTTTTTGCCAGTGAGAGTAAAATCCGGTCCACATTTTCCAGCACACCTTCAGCACACGAGCATAGCATCTCCCCAATTTAGCTCAGCGGCATTCAAGCATTAAGCGAAATACCACCATAAACAACATGAAGAAAACAAAAAAAGACAAAAAGAAAGGTCCTATACAACTAACACTGGCAGAAACGTTTGCGAAGCGTGACAAACTGCCACTTTTTTAAATACAATTTACAATATAATTTGCACTTATGGCTTTTTAAGCCTTGGTTTACTGATGCCATTTCTGTTTGTTATTTATTATTTTGTCTATTTTGAGTTTATTAACTGCTAAATAAACAGGTCAGTTTCTCCTTACCAACCATTGTGTATTATTCAAACACACCCAATTCAGCTGGCTACTTGTTATCAAAGCCGGAGTGGCTAATCGGGAGATCCGGGATTCCCGATGGGCCGGCTCATGTCAATCTCTAGTTTGGGCCAATTGAGAGGGAAAAATAATTTTGGGCCGGATTTGGGCATGAAACTCCCGGACTGAAAAAGTGACCCACTCCAGCCCTGCTTGTTATCAAGAGTAAAACACTTTTCAGCATGAGTATGACAACAAAGTAAGTTGGCTAAATAGCTTTAAACTTTAATACATGCTCGGGTAGGCCGGTATCGTATCGGCTGATATCAGTATCGGATCGGAAGTGCAAATAAATATCGTATCGGAAGTTCAAAAAGCTGGATCGGGACATCCCTACTTCCAGTTTTTGATAATGACTGGCCATGCCCTGGAAGACTGTGTCTGAGGTCTCGATCTCCCTCACTCTCCCTCCTTTCTCTCATGGTTACCTGGTTCCTCTCACATCTGCTAACACTTCCATGCTTCAAGCTGCCATTTCCTCCATTACAAAGCGATGAGGATCAACTGAGAGGCCAGCTGAGTCCTGCTCATGCCACCACCTCCTGGCCCTTCAGCGGAAAAAGCCAAAGGTCATGCAGAATGCAGATAAAGAGTGTATTCATCGATAGCGCAACTTCTCAAAACTGGAGATGATCGTCCCACTCACGGTTCGTCTCCTCAACAGCTCCTGTCCTGAAGGGACAGTGTAAGGGGGGCACAGGTTCAAACACATCCCATGATTCCACAGTACTCTGTTGATCTCACTAATTACATCAACCTACTACCATCAGCTAAATCAGGGAGGTTGAATCAAAATCCAGAGAAGGAATTGCACTTTCTAAGCCTCATCTATCCACAGTTTACTGCTCCTATAGGCAGTGTTTAAGCATCCCAGCAGAGAAACTGTACAGCCTGCTGTGTAGTGGGCCATGGACCTCTTCGGTTACCCATCACTGAGTTATAAGCACACACCATGTGTTGCAGCCAAGGGTTCACCTGTGCTCAGTTCAAACATTCAAAACAATACAAATGCATCAGGAAAACATACTACAAAATCATATGTACACATATGCATCCTCAGAGCAGCGTGGGGAGGCAGCATTAATCCACGGGTTTGCCACCACCTTTCCAGTCAAGGTGACTCTCCCCCCCACCCCTCCTCCACAACAAAAACACACACACTAATCAGATCCAGATGACTAGAGTTCCCCCCTTTTTTTTTTAAAAAAAAAGGAGAAAAAATGATGTCATACTATTCCAACTTCTACTTGAGTTCACAGGGGTTGACAGGCCTTAAGCCCTTCTGGCTTTATGGGTAAAACTGCAGGCGCCCTAAGACGTTTGGAGGGGGAGTTGAGCAGGAGGAGTGAAGAGGTTAAGAGGTGACAGCGAAGAGCCAGTGCTGTTCTGGCCTTGAAACGTCCTTACGGGGTCACTAGGGACTGGGCAGGCTTGAGGTGAACAGGTCTGACCTGGATGTACTTGAGGAAGCAGGACCACAAACACGATAAGTGTTCTCACCTCATGGAACAATAGTGCGAGACAGAACTGATTCATGGATGGATCTTTATAAACTGACCCTTAGGGAGGACAAGGCAACACAATGCTCCTCTAGCCTTATATAACCTCAATGACAGCTATAAGATAACCCCTGATGACCTTGAGGAACCCCTGCACCACGAGACGCTGGTCTTCTGGGATAGAGGCAGGCGTTTGGTGGTGTGTGGATGAGGGCGGAAGGATCCCACCTGGGGAGGTACGGATTCCCAGGTTGCGGCTGAAGTCATCCTTCAATGTGGCAAGCACGGCCATCATATCTTCCTGCACCTCCTCCAGGTTGATGAGGTCCTCCACCAGAGCAGCGCTGATGTTCACTTTGGCTGCCTGCCCCTTGGCTTTAGCTGGGGTGGGTGGGTATGGGGTTGGGTTGTAGGGGGATAGAGGGTTAAAAACATTCACTTCTGGTTTCAAAGACATATACAGAGAGAAATAAATAAATAAATAAATAAAAGGAACTGCCTGCATGCTGGTAAGTGATCACTGCTATTACATATGAAAGCAAGACGAGGGAATTACTCTTCCCCTCCAAAGGCCCACTCCAGCAAACCTAGCAAGCACTGCACCAGAGAGGAGAGCTTTCTCAAAGAACAAACGCAAGATCCCCTACACCCACACCACAAGCCCTTTGAAATGGTCCTAGTGGCATGCGTGTTGTGGCTCAGAAGCAGATGAGTGATACAGGTGCTACACCCACCTTTGCTTTTCTTTGTGGCGTAATGGCGGGCAAAACAGGGTGGAGGTGCGACAGCATGTGGGTAGCTGTGCTGTAGGAGAGGAGGCACTCGTGCGCCGGTTCCTAGCGGCCCTCTAATGAAGGACAGTACAGGCCACAGCAGTCGTAGCCGAGCAGACGCCATATCTTCTACAAAGGACACAGCACACCAAAGAGGGAATAAATATATTCATCACAAGAATCCGGGTCCACAATATTCCACAGGAAAAGGTATGACATAAAACCAAATTCAACAAACAAAACCGAGCAGTGGTACAATCTCCTCTGTTTTGCTTTGCAGACTTCAGTAACATAGTAATTTTATAACTAAGACCGTGCGGCAATTGATATGTGACTAGGTATTTTTTATATATTATTGTGATAGATTACTCTGACCACCAGGGGGAGCGTAGCATGTATGAAGCCATTTTACATACTTTCTGTAAATTCCACGTTTTAAGGATATCCTCTTTTAATTAGAATTATTTGATAGTCAGCGCCGATGTACAGGCAGCAAGCCAAACTCTAATTTCCTAAAACTTTCCTAATACCGATGGGCCATTTCCAGCTATAGACGCTTCACGTCACTCATTATGATTCAAAATAAACTTTAAGAGCAATGCTGTTGTACAAATGGGAACGACACGACGCAGTGAACTCTTCCTAGGCGTCAAGTATCACTCTAGCCAAAATAAAACCTTGCTTATAGTTTCCAGAGCGACAGCCATGGAGATGGGTCAGGGCCCGTGTATTTTCACGGCTGTATGCCGTGGCGTCCTTGAAGGCGTTCGCTCCGTCAGCAGCACACGCGTGGCGATTATGATCGGGCCTCGCTGACGGCGTGTCGCGGACTCAATGAACAGCTGCTGCGGTTGAAGGCAGATCAAAACGCAAAAGGGTGACTAACAACTGTAGCCGCCGAGCGAGAGAAGAGAAGATAGAACGGACATGGTGGCAGCTTTTAGAAAGCAGGTGAAGCGGAAACCGGTCCCCAGGTGGTCTGTACACCTCGGTGTTAAAAGGACGTGGCGAGAGCAGCTGCGCCCCTGAAAGACGTGTTTGCAGTTTGTTATGTCCTTATCGTAGAAGATAAGACGATGTTGCACATTAGTATCAAACAGAAGTGGTTGTGACGGTAGATTCAGCAGCAGAAGTGTCTTCAAAGTTGTTGGTGGCCTTTGCAGACATAATATCATGGCAGAAGCAAGGGTGGCTTTGAAATGAGCGGATATTCCTCAGCAGAAACACGTCATCTTCTGTGCATTCAAACGAAACATACCTCTTTTGTAGCTAGAGGAGATTAGATGTTTAATTGCGGATTGTTCAACTATGTCTTCACTAAACTAAGCCTGACCAATTTACAATACGCGCATATAACGCATGGAATATTGTAACATTTATCTAGCTAGATAAGTACGGTTAACTATGAGGACAGCAGTCCGTTCATACATTCAGAATCGCTCTCCTCTAAGCACGTAAAGATTATACTCTATCTAAGTCATGTCTCCGGAAGATAGAACATGTCATTAGTGATCAAAACGTGGCTAGGTTCTGATAACTAACTAACTAGCTAGCTAGCTAGATATTCTAGTTAGTCGGAACCTTACCGCAACGAGTTGATGCACATTTACTACGTAAAGCCACCAGATATCTGACGCGTTTCAGTCTTCTTCAAACACATACGTTACATAGGTGTTACATATACCATGGAGATCACAGTAACTCCAGCACGGAGGTCGCCCAGCGCCGCTAGCGCGTCCTCGTGGAGAACGTCATCATAGCGACGTAAACGTCATCGGGCTGCGTCTTTCTTGTCTGCCTAGCATTGTTAGCAACCGTTAGCTGGGCTAGAAGCGTTAGCAGGCATAGCCGATCACACGCTGGGTTCAGGACAGCTAGATAAACGATATGCGTTGCTTTTGAAACATCGGTAGTCGCGAGTTAAAAAAAAACAGGGAGATTGTACGGTACGTAAAAGCAAATTTACTTGCGTAGACGGTGGTAATGTAGCCAGCTAGCATACCAAACGTTAGCTACGTAATTAAGCAGGCTAGCTGCGCCGGGGAATAATATGACGTTTACCTTCGTTTATTTGTGTTTATCTACGTTTATCTGTGTTTATATGTGTGTGTTTACGTTTATCTATGTTTATGTTTATCTACGTCTATGTACGTTTATGTATGGTCCGTTCATGTGTACATCCCTGATTTGTCTTATGAATGGCGTAAGGACAATTTAATAACAAATCAAAAGGATAATTAATTAGCAAATGCAGCTAGCTAACTGCATTAAGTATTTATTTGCTACATAAGCTGGAGTTTGGTTTAGTTAGCTAACTAGAGGATTATGGAGTTGGATTGTAGCTCTGTTGAACTACCACGTTATGGTAGTAGTGAATACTGTATAATAACAAGGCAGAAATCAAATGTTGCCAAATAGGTGATTTTTATTTAGGCTTCCATCTGCAGGTTGTCTGGATCACAAAAATACAGCATAGCCCCATGCTGTATGTTTCATTCTCTGATGATAAATATATATTTTTTGATTTTAGCTTAATAAGCAAATGGGGAAACGCTGTTGTGGAGCATAACAACTGAGCGTGTAACTGTGTTGTCAGGAGCCCAATGCAGTCAGCTGCAGAGACGGTGGAGAATGCCTCCATACTGTCCAGTGGGTCATCGCAGGAAGGACATCGCCTGTGGATTGGCAACATCGATCCCAAAATCACAGAGTGAGTACTTCACGTGTTTTGACTGTCTCGGGCCCTGGTGGACAGGCATGCTTGCCTGGACGCATGATTGATTAGCTCTGCACATACATGTGCGGTGCTGGAGAATGAGCAGATGACAGCAGAGCGTGCGAAACCATGGAAACACGCTATGCTTAGTGACTTCTCCCTCTCACCTGGCATGTTTTCGCTGTCGACCTGTAGCCGCTGGTGGAAGGGGGAGGGGTAGAGGGCGAATGAGTGAGCAAGAAAGAAAGATGGAAAAGGAGAAATGCCACACTTTGAGAGAGGGCTGCTGGAAAGTGTATAGCTTGCCTGTGCTGGTGTCTAGACAGGCGTTTCCTTCCCTCACCACCCGTTGTTTTTCTTTAAATAACATGCTTGACTGAGAACGGCAACCATAACCCTGGCCTGGTGTATGGGAAGATTAATTGGTTCACATGTACCAAGTGTTTGTTGTAGCAAGCTCCATTTCACAGTCACTGCATGTGCGTGCGCACGCGTGCGCACACACACACACACACACGGAGCACTGCAAATTCTGCTGTGTGAGGTCTCGCCTAATGTTTGTTTGTTTGTTTTTTTCCTTGGTTTCCAAAAAATGTCTCCAACTAAAAGCGCTATTAGAGTTGCGAAGAGGGCCTGCAATTGTTTCCTTCACTGAAGCTGTATAGGCTATTCCTCGTGGTGAGGAGATGAGATAGGAACTGAGAGTGAGATGATTGGTCAGCATGTGTAAAGGGGAGGCGGAGCACAGCAGTCCTCATGGTTTCAGTAAGATAAAGCTGCATGTGATGATGTTAAATAATTACCTCTATAAAGTTACACATCTAAGCAGTAGTGACTCTTCATGCAAGCCTCACTGAGCTCCAAGGCAGGGACTTGGAACGTCATCGCCTGGGCACCATAAGAGCCCAAACAGCTCAAATCGCTCAAGCCACCCCTCTTTCTTCCCCTACACACATTTTCCACTTCATCACCTTTCGCTCCATTGTATCACCTCACTGCCAGGACTGCTTAAAGCTGGGTCTTGGCAGAAGACATGAATTTGGCTTCAGAAAGCCTTTTCTGCTATACGCACACCTTCTAGAGGAATACATTGCTTTTCTTTTAAATTGTACTTTGGGACTGACTCACCTACACCTCATTCTCCCACTCTAATACTGCATTAACTCTCTGCTCCCCCTCCATATCATAATCATTGTCTTACACTCACCGGCCACTTTATTAGGTACACCTTGTTCGTACCAGGTTGGACCCTCTTTTGCCTTCAGAACTGCCTTTATCTTCCGTGGCATAGATTCAACAAGGTACTGGAAACATTCCAAAGAGAGTCTGCTACATATTGACATGATTGCGTCACTCAGTTGCTGCAAATTTTTTGGTTCCACATCCATGATGTGAATCTCCCCTTTCCCAACTATTCCAAAGGTGCTCTATTGGACTGAGATCTGGTGACTGTGGAAGACATTCGAGTACAGTGAACTCATTGTCGTGTTCAAGACAATTGAGACTCATCAGACCAGGCTATGTTTTTCCAATGTTCTATTGTCCAATTTTGGTGAGACTGTGTGAATTGTAGCCTCAGTTTCCTGTTCTTGGCTGACAGGAGTGGCACCTGGTGTGGTCTTCTGCTGCTGTAGCCCATCCGCCTCAAGGTTCGACATGTTGTGCATTTAGAGATGCTCTTCTGCATGTCTCGGTTGAAATGACTGGTTATTTGAGTTACTGTTGGTTTGACCATTGTCCTCGGACCTCTGGCATCAACAAGGCATTTGCACCCCCACGGAACTGCCACTCACTGGATATTTTCTCTCTGAGAGTCATGGTCTGGTGGTTATAGAACTGGTCTTGTGACCGAAGGGTCATGGATTCGATTCCCAGGCCTGAGGCCATGACTGAGGTGCCCTTGAGCAAAGCACCTAACCCCAACTGCTCGCCGGGCTAGGGCTGCCCACCGCTCTGGGCATGTATGCACCACAGCCCCCTAGTAATCACTAGTGTGTAAGTGTGTGTCCTAACTGCATAGATGGGTAAAAAGCGGAGGACAAATGTCGATTGCAGTGGAAAAAAAAATCACAATTGACAAATATGGCACATTTACATTTAGATAGTTGTGCATGAAAATAGATATACTCAGACCAGGTCCAGGGTGGGTACTGCCGTGGTTTGGTGAATTTGTCTTTATATCTCCCTAGCTTTCACCATCTCGTTCAACATTCGCCTCAATGCCCCTGAAAGCACCAGGTGGTGGTGAATGAGATCGCAGGTTGGTGGACCAGAGGTATTTTTTTTCCTTTAGCTCAGGCACGTTTCTTGCTTGGCTTTGCTTTCTGCCATTAAACAACAGCCTCGCTTGCTCGGACCACATGCTTTTCCTCCTGCACCTTTTGATGTGTAGCCCTCCTTTCTCAAGCACTGACCGGATGAATGCCACAGGTTGTCATCATGTATCAAGGCCTCCACCAATTCATCAATACCCGCTCTGTCCGGAAGACCTTGTGGCCAGGTCCTGAGTGGGTGGAGTCTGGGAAAGTGCAGGATCTCAGAGAGAAAGCTCCAGGGAGAGGAGGGGAAGCCATGAAGACAGCAGTCAGGACCCCCAGTTCTACCTCAGCTCCAGGCATTCTATGATTAAAAATAACTGCAGACCAATCTGAAACAATAAAGTACTCTCAAGTGCCTATTTATTGTGGACAAGCCAAAAGACATGTGATATGTATATTTTTTTAAAGCACACAAAAAGCAGTAACAGTTTGCAAATGCGGTGATGGTGTTCTTGGTGTTTACCTGTGGGGTGGTGGTGGTTTTTAATTTTTTATTTTATTTTACACATTGTTTTCCTTATTTTTTTTATTTTTTAATAACACAGACACACATTTCACGACATTCAATTTGTTGGTGCTGCTGTTTCAACTGGCAGTTTGGATGCACTGAGGAGCGATGCTGGTGAGGCGCTAGTTCATGCGAGCTACAACACATGATTTCCTGCTGCATGTTGGAATGAGTCGTCCAGGTGCCTGGAGATGTTTGCTGTGCCAGATGGGTCATGTTCACATCCACCCAACTTATCAGCCAGCAGTGAGCTGAGCAGCAGGGGTGATCCACAGTATTATGGGTTAAAATATATACCATCGTTTAGTTTTCTTGCTACCTTTATTGATAATGATAAAGGTGATGTAATGAAGAACAAATGAACAGAACTGTTCAGCGAAGCTGAAGACCTGCCGGCCAACGTGCCCACTCCCTGCCAGTTGCTTCCATCTTTGTGCCATTTTGTAATGGCTCTGAACCCCCTGTACTTGGATGGCATGTGTTGGATGCCGCCTGGATTCTTCGCTGAAATGCAAACGAATCAGGTTCTTGAATGTTTCATGCTTTCAGAGTCTGAATATTAACTTTGTCTTGTGTGTTTCAAAATCAGCCCAGCTGTTGAATTAAATGGAACCATTCATCAGATTCTACAGTTGTTTTGAAAGCACCATTGAAACTTTTTGATAAATAATACCAACCATCTTGATCAATAATTGCTTTAGTCTGCAATAAAACATTGCAGTATTATGGCATATAAGTTTGACCTTTTGACCTTGTGGGTGTGTGGGTTTGTATTCCGTTCTTTAGTCTATATTTGACCCATATGTGTTTCTTGCACAATAGACAGTATATGGTGGATATTTGTATTTCCTGTCTTGAATTCCAGTGCTTTGATTATATGATTATGATCTGGTGATTGATTGTAGATGTAATGTACTGCAATAAAATGCTCCTGTTTGCATGAGACTGGTCTTTCCCTTTTGATAATCATGTTTGAAATAGTTCTGGCTCTGTCGTATGGTCTAATTATTTGACTATAGCGATTAGAATACAGGAGTGGAGTACATGCTTGTGATGCCGTGTCAGCTAACCTACGTTGTCTCCAGTCTCTCTCACTACGTGAGTGGGGCATCTTCAGACCATGTACCAGTTCAGCATGGTCAACTTAAGGGCTGTAACTGTTCAGTTGTAGATGTTTGTTTGGAGTTGAGCTCCAGTGGGAATTCTGACTTCCTCTTTTTTATATTTTCATTGTCCTCATGCTGTATCCTTTGTATTGTGTTAAAAGATTTACTGCAGCTAAAAAGGTGTTAAGAGACCTGTCATTCCACTCAAGCCCATCTGTGGGTGGAGTGTTGTCTCACTTGCTTACTGTTTTATTGCTCTGTTATCGTGAAGATGCTTTTAAAGGTTGCCTAATCTAAAAAAAAATGTGTATTTTTCTGCACAATTTATGTCCGTATTAAACATTGGAAAGACACTGTGCCACATCTAATGAATCCGATTCTTCTCCTGCTCTAAACCTAGCGCTGCCTTTCTGAATTATTGGTTTTAGGTATCACCTGGTGAAGCTTCTAGAGAAGTTTGGAAAAGTAAAGCAGTTTGACTTCCTGTTCCACAAGTCGGGACCACTGGAGGGCCAGCCCAGAGGATACTGCTTCGTCAATTTCCACACCAAAGAGGTTCAGCTTCCCCTTCAGATGTTTTATGATGGCCTCTCTTAGTATATGCCAAATGGCAATTATATTACTCACGTTTTGGTCATTCAATGAGTCTTAAAGTCCCAGTCACATAGCTGCTTTAGACACATCCAGGGAGAGGTTGGAGTTTGCTTACAGAAAGTGGTGACCATAACATTTTATGGTTATTTGAAAGACTTGAAATATAAAGACATAAATGCTATGCAGCTGCCACTTGTCACTAAGCAAATTTAATTGTGCTAAATGGTAGATAGCAGTATATGTTGATTGCAGTGTTGGAATATTTGGCTAAATGGTTCCTTCAAAGAGGTTCCCAAACATCTGATGGTGGTCATTGAGTGCTGTCCACCTGAAGTGTAATGGGAGATGTTCCCAAGAGGGACCTTAGCTCGGAAAGTGTGTCCACAGGATTCATGTGCATTCTCAACAGCATTCTTCAGTGACCATAAGACACTGAAACTCAAGACACGTGTTTTTGTAATAATTCATGTGGTCAGTGGTAGTTCACTGCTACTCCTGCCTCTACTGGAAAGAAGCGGCAGCATTGGAGAGATGAGTTTGTGCTCCAACAGGAACAAGCTCATTGCCATCCCCAGTCCTGTAGTGCCACTATACAGATCATACCTTCCTCAGATATATTCAAAATTGTACTGAAGCACACAAGGTTTCAAGAGAAACTGGATGTTTGATGCAAAATCCTCTTCTAGAGAATCTGCTAGAGTAGAGAGTAGCTTTTTTGCTCTCAGGTAACTGGCTCTTCTCCTCAGGAGGCAGAGAGAGCCATACAGTGTCTGAACGGAAAGCTGGCGCTGTCGAAGAAGCTGGTGGTACGCTGGGCCCATGCACAGGTAAAGGTGAGTCTCAAAAACACCTGACCAGGTGAGATTTGATAAAGCAGAGTCTCTCAAAACAATCAGACCCAAGTAAAATTTGTTTCCAACAACACTAAAATAGTGGTACTGAGTAGCAGGTACTGAGGAAAAGCCAGGGAGGGTTAAGCTTTGCCTTGGCTGAAAGCAGTTTTACCGGTCCGGACACAAACAGAAGCCAGGCTGTCCTGAGGATGCCCAGGCTGTGGAGGGAGAGGCAGTCCTCCAATGAGCCTGGCCCCTAACAATAGGCAGCTTCTACTAGGGGAAAGGAAATCCTGTATGGTTGTGAATCACGGCCCTCCCATACGTCCCCTCCCCTCCCCTCCTGCCTGCGGCCCTCTTCCCAGTCTTAGCACAGTGGGACACCAAGCTGGGGTCAAGGTCAACAGGACAGACTTGTTGACAACAACAAGCCGGAGTGTGTTGCTGGAGCTGTGGAATGCACATGTGCAGGTGTTCGAGGTTTCATTCTACATTTACCATGCTGGTCATGCCTTTATCTGTGTCTTGGAGCATTATGTGGAAGTCATGCTACACTTTTAGATGCCTCGTTACTGGATATCCCATAGAAGTTCCACAGGCACTTTAGAAATACTGTCTGAAGCCACCTACAGAGAAATACAATCTGAGTGACATCAATATTATCAGAGTTCATGATTCAGGAACAGGAGTCCAGTTTGATTATACTGTGATGTAAATCCACATTTAACTTTTGAAGGTGTAATGTTGAGCATGAATTTAAGATTTTAGTGCAGCATTAAAATGAACTGTTCTTCATGTGTTAAAGTACTTCTCATAATATTGCTGAAGATGTTGTCTTGTAATTTGCGTCTTCTCGACCAGCTTTTCGGTCATGCTAGGTTTCAGTCTCGAGATGTGAGGCTTGAGCTGATCTTTATTTTATTTTATTTTTTACAGGTTCACAAAGCAGGCTCCTGCATCACTACACACAGGGGAATAAAGAGGGCAGTTTGGAGAGGAAGAAGCACACAGCCCCATGCTGTGTTGAACAGCTTCTCCTGTACCGCCTCAGACTGGGGGTTTGCCCCGTTTGCCTGAGCCTGAGGTGGAATGTCCAGGCTGCCGTCAGTCACAGCCCCTGCTGTCTTATGTTGCCCTGTGGGATTATTTTCCAGACTTTGATATGTGTGAGCTGTCCTCCAGTATATGTCTCACAGGCATCCTTCCTCTGTCTTCTCTCCTGGTGGGTGTGCATGCATGGTGCTCTCTTTTCAGAGGTTTGAACCTTACAGAGGGGACAAGAACATGCCTGCCAGCTTGGAGCCTTCATCAAGTGAAGCGGAGGAGCTGCCCACCTCTCTGAGGTTCCACAAGTTTCTTTTAGACACAAGACAAAGCTCCTGTTTCTCCTGCCCCTGTATTCCCTCTGCAGCCCTCCCTCTCTCTCTCTCTCTCTCTCCACTGCTTCTGCTCTTAATCTTGCTCTACCGTGCAAACATTCCTGCAGAAAACAGTTTGTTCCAGTTTCACGGCACTAGCTGTGTACTTCACGGTTATTTTCTTGAGCAGAATGAGACAGTATGGCAAAAGTGTCAGAATGTTTACCCCTTCAGAATAAGTGTCATCACATCAGCATGGCCCGTGTGCACTGAAGTAAAGTGTTAATGCTCTCACGCTCTCTCTCTCTGTCTATCTCTCTCTCTCTCTCTCTCTCTTTATTGAAAGTGTGAGTGCCAAGATTAGGGCCATCGAAGCCAAGCTCCAGATGATGGAGGAGAATCCAGATGAGGAATACTCAGGACCTTCTGCTTACCTCTACAACAAGCCCCCCGAGAAGAGGGAGAAGCGGCCACAGCCCTACAGCAGGCCGTTCCGCAGGTACAGGAGATGATGGCTCTTCCAAGTCTGTTCACCTGTTTGGACCTGCTCTGAGGACTTCTACTTGGTATACTGTGGACTTGGATACAAAGTCCTTGTTTTTATGGCCATGATCGGGACATCTGATAATTTCTGATTGAGAGGGAGAAGTCAAGCCTTATGAAGATCCGATATACACTGACCCAAAGGAGGAGAACCACACCATCCTCTTTTACCTTCGCCATGTGAAAGACATTCGTCTACCTGGTGTGAGCAGTATCGCACATCTCCAGTGACTTCCTTGTCTTTTTTTAATTGATGTTGAAAAGTGGGGTTCTTTTTGTATGTTTTGTACCTTCAACTAAAAATGTTGAAGCTTGTTCTCCCCTGATTGATCTTCACCCAGAGTGGACCTTCTGTAATCAGTGGGATCCTTTATCTGGTTTCGTTTTCTCATAACATGTATATTGTGTTGTAATCCTGAATTGCTTGCAGGTGTGTTGTACTTTAAATTGCGAGGATGAAGATTTAATGTTTTGTAATTGTATTGAAATTTCCCGTTTAGAATAATTATTCTATTATATAGATAATGTATGGCACAAGCACAATGTATGGCACAACATCGCCATAGCCACAGTAGTTATTTAGCTGTTGATTTATTCAAATATACGTTGTTTTCTCATCCTCTAAAAAGGGCTTCATACACGTGACCTGGGGCAGGAAGAGGAGTTTTGAAACCCGCGATATAACCTCACTGTCGGTGTTGTGTGTAGGCCTAACGTAGGCAACATTTTGATAGCTTTTGCGCTTTATATTGTATTCAAAAGGATTAAAAACGTACGAACATAAACTCTCTTCAGTTGACCTTATGTTCTCTGTGTCGTTTTGTAATTATGACAACTGTTCTCTCAGTTGACGCTGGACGACTGTTGTTTATTTTTCGATACGAGAAAGGTGCGTGTTTGTTAAATGCTGCCTTCTCCCGGGGTGTGTCAGTGGCTGGAATTCCGATCTATGCAATTGTTCGCTAATGACTGCAATCTACAGTGTAGACTGACCTCCGTTTCAAGCTGAGATCTTTTTAACGTTTGATTTTTACCTAGCATTCTGTCAACCATTCTCGTTCCTTTTCAGTGATGGTTATGCACCAAAGGACCGAAATCGCTACACTCCTACCTGCTCACACTGGTGACTGATGCTGACATTATCTTGTACAGCTTTCCATTTCTGAAGGTCCCCACAAAGAACGGAGAGACGAATCGGAAGTACTGAAATTGTCTAATCTTTCGACTGCATTTTGTCCTTGCAAACTTTCGCTAGTAATGGTCGTTTAGGTAGTTGTCCATTGATTGAAGCGCATTGCACCGAATAATGTTTGAAAGCCTGAAAATGGTATTAGCAACATCTATACTGCATATGTGTGCGCAGTAGTATACAGTAGTCTACGCAAATTTGACCATTCCACACGGGCGCACGGCACCATTAATAGTTAAAGTGTGAATGTCTTGCCAAATGAATCGCTTTCGGTTGCCTGTACGTACCTGTACGGGTAACACGAATGCAGCCCCCGCGCACTCTCCCTTTATACGGATACCATCGTCAGGCCTGCTTCTCTTTTGTGTGTTCGTGTGTGCGGCGCAAGGCTCACATCCCAGAGCTTCAGAAGCACTTTTCTTACACAGCTGATGGATCTTTGTCCGAAACGTCCGGTTTCTGTGGAAATATTGTGAATTTGTTTACTTTATATACATATATAATGTCTGATTGTGTATGCACAAGCAACATTTTTTTTGTGCTGAGTGCTATAAACTATAATTTCCGATTCCGAAAATGAAGATGAAGCCAAATGTACAGGAAGTAGCGCGTTACCGAGCTAGTCCACCCCGTCCAAGACTAAATATATATTTGTGATTTTCTCAGCTGTGAATTCTTCACATGACATTCAAATCAGTGCAGTGCAATAAAGAAGCACGTATTCGGGAGCAAAACAACACTTTGGACGCTGGTGTGACGCCTATAAAAGCACCACAAATAATTCTAAAATTTGTGATAATTTGATAGATCTAAAACTAGATTAATTTGTAACAGGAGGCAATGTAGGTAACCTGTTACTTTTGTACTTTAAACTACATCTTAATGTTTTCAATCCGAAGAAAGGAGCATGCGATAATAATAATAATAATAGTAATAATAATAGCAATAATAATAATAATGCCGTTTAGTATGGTATTCTATGTTTTGGGGAGCAGTAGGTTACTGGGGATTTATCAGTTTCTGCTATTGTATAAAACACACGGACGATCGAAGTTATTATTATTAATAATAATAATAATATAATAATAATAATTATTATTATTATAATAATAACAACTTGTTAATATTTCAGGTGTAATGTAAGAATTTTTGCCCAACGACCATGTGCTTTATTCACTTTTATACATTATAGACATTAAACCAAGCTTAAACAATGCTGTTTAATTTTTACAAAAAAGAGTGAAGTAGAGAAAAGAGAGGAACCGAAGAAAAACAACCAAAATGCTTAGCTATATCACCTCAAATTTTGCATATCAAAACAAATTTTCATTATAATTTTCTATTTAAAGACAATTTTATTTCATCTAGACGGCTTGAGCTCTACACATATTGAGCATTTTTTTTTACATAATTTTATTTGTGAATTTCTCTGACTGGTCTGTCTTAAATTCTTTGTCTGTAATAAAACAGCCCAAAATATTTAAGAAAAAAATGACCTAAGGCCAAAACGAGTTTTACGTACCATACTCAACCATATTTGAATACTGTAAGAACGCCACCCTTAGATGGGCCGTATAGTCTGTTCGCAGCCAATAAGTGTTTCCCTCCCCCATTGACCAGCAAGCGCGCGAGTATACTTTCACTACATTTGCGCAAAAAGGTAGGCTGGCTGACTCGTGCTCTGATGAGAAGATTGAGAGCAAACCTGCCAGCCCCTCAATTTCATCCACTTCCTGTAGTCAGCAATACCACCCCAAAAAGGGGGAAAGTGGAAGGAAGAATTTTGCTAACAGTTCTAAATAAGGCGTACAGACGAACTGACTGATTTGACCGTGCAGTTTACTTGCATTTCGCCCCGCAAGTAGGAACTTCTTGTACCAACCTACACGTTTCACCGAATTTACTGTGTTAAGGGTTCCCGTTAGCTTTGCGAAGAGTACGGACTGGGCTGACACCACAGCCCGTGCACCATTTGAGAGAGGATCTTATGGGAGAACGCAAGCTCGAGTCGAATAAACGTTTTATCAGTTCTGTGGCAACACGAGGACATCCACAGGTCCGCTAACCCTTCTTTTGGCCCTTTTCATGTACTGGAAAAATGAGATTTTGGCCCCTCTATCAGAGGGAAATCAATTTCTATCCGAAGGAGTTCCCTCGAAACAGGTAGGAAACTTGCAATGCCGTATTGGAATGCCTTTTCATGAATGTACTTTAAATAATTTGACAGAGAACAAATAAAATTGTTCTAACTAACGAATTCTTACTCAAAACTATTTCCCAGTGCCAACATGTTGCTTGGTTAACGTTGTGCTTTACTGCCAAGTTCTCTCGTATTATCTCGTGCCTGACGATTAAACGGCGGGTCTATTTTCACGGTAAAGTGATGTCAGAAGAATCTGTCCCGTTGTGTACAAAGATCAGCTGCGCGCAACGCGATAGCGTCTCATGAATAGTGTGATTCTCAGTCCATCCTCTTCACATGCCAAGTCTGCAGAGAAAAATTAGATTTTAATTACTGCCATTAAAAATCAAATTTGCAATTCTTTGGGTGGCCCGCGGCTTTTGCTGATTGACAGTTGAAATTGACACTCTGGGGCCCTCTTATCGTGAGCATTTCAAGCTATTTGTAATTGCAGGTAGTTTATTTTTTTCAGCTCCCTGGATTGCGTGGAAATACGATTACCCAAAGAGGTATGGGTTAAGTGTGGGGAAAAATCAATCCAGATTGAAATCGCTTCATTAAAAGCGGGGCTTTTGTTACATGGCACTAAATGCGCCGTTAAATTCATTTTTATTGTTTTGAGAGCATATATAGCCCCGAGAGTGATGTCTAAGCGGGATGTGATGCTAGAGATGGCGCGCCGTGGGTTGACGTCGCCTTGCCGTTGAATTCTGTCTTGTAGGTGATCTCTCCAGACACACAGACTACACCGGGAGCTTCGCGCTGCGTGGACACCCAACACGGACACGCAATGGTAAAGTTTTTATTTCATTTTAACGGAAGGACATTCTTGTAATGTAAACCAGTACCAGTCTAGTTATTTAATAATTTTCTTGCATTAGTTTTGTTTCATCATTAGGCCCTCGATCAAGCCCTCCGTGGTGTAATGGTCTCCTACTCATAAATGAACTCTGCTTTCAGTCTTTATTTTTAAACATTAAATATTTAATGTTTAATGCATATGGAAAAAGTAAATGGAGAATTTTTTTATATTAAAAATGTAAATATACTTTTGCATATTTTCATTAAATCACTTCCATAAATAACGTATTTACTTAAGGTACAAGTTTAAATTTTAAATCAATCTATGCGAAAAACAGTAGACTGTCAAACGTCAGAAAGCTCTTCTAAATTGCATTGCCGTACTGCATTCCACCGATACCATCCCTCATTAACTTATAGCCTACTGTGAGGTAGACTACATACATTCATACTCTAAAATCGTATTTGTTTCAGTCACACTCTGACGGGGAGTCTCAAAGATCGAATATGGAAAAAGAGGACACGCGTTCTTCGCCAAGTCCGCCGTCAACACCTTCCATCTGCTCGCCCACGTCCACTGCCTCTTCCGTTCCCTCCACCGGGAAAAACGTGTGCGCCAGTTGCGGACTGGAGATCTTGGACAGATATCTTCTCAAGGTACTGTTCTTTTGTGAAGTAATATGATGAGTTGTAGGAGCAATTCAACAGTGTACAACAGTGGTCTGAGTGATCTGACGACAGATACACTTGGAGGCTTAATTTTTTACTTATCTGAATTGTATATTTTTATTTTATATTCTCCCTTCATGGAGTAGCCTAAATGGTTGTTATGCCCATATTGGCTTGTTTTCAAACGATTATTTTGAAATGTAGTTAGCAGATTATTGATTCTCATAAGGCTAATCTGTATAACGTTATTCTTTTTAAAAACGGAGCGTTGTGTACTCATCTGGTGCAGACGTCTGCCTCTGCTTGCGTGTGCTCGCGTGCTGCTAAGTTAAACAACCGGCCGTGTTTTTCAGGAAGTGTGTGGTAACAGAGTGGATCATTAGTTCGCAGTCTGCAATGGTTTGTCTTCTGTATTTTCGGAAACTAATAAAACAATGAATCAACAAATAGTGGATTTATTAGCAAAGATTTTTTAGCATAAACATCAACAATCTAATTATATTCACTATGCATAACGGGCACTGTTAAAATAAATTAATTATAAACCTGAAAACATACATGAAAAATCTAGTATGTATTTTACTAATATCCATTTTATTTCTTAAAGCTGCAATGTCAGAGTTGTGTAATTTTTCACATGTTAATATAAGATGGACAAACTGCAGTTTAAAGCCTTAGGTTTTAGCTGTGAAATAAAGCTGTAAATATGAACAGTTGTAAATCTATACAATAAATAAACTAACTTAATATTTTTAAAACTGACCTTGTTCACCTTAGAAAAAGTTTTATGAACATTTTATATTTTATTACTTTTTTAATACTTTTAAATTAAACGATAGAAAATTTGCTATTCGCAAATACTGCAAATATGGCACTATATCCATTCTTGCATAGAATACACATGCACAGACGCCTAAAAGCAGATAAATTATGTCGTTCAGGTAGCAAATAAAAAAAATCTAATAATTACACTACAATTCACTTAGGTATTATTATTATTATTATTATTAATCGCTTTGTTTTTTGCAGGTCAATAACCTGATCTGGCACGTGAGGTGTTTAGAGTGTTCGGTCTGCAGGACCTCGTTGCGTCAGCACAGCAGCTGCTACATCAAAAATAAGGAGATCTTCTGTAAAATGGATTATTTCAGGTAGGGTAAGTTTTTTTACCTTATCTTGGAATATCATCAGTGTCACGCGCTAGTTACTGGGTCCGCAGGCTGCCGCTTTTCTTTCTCGTTTTATACCTAACGAGACTGCATTTTAGTGATGTATAGGATGCGTGCAGGGCACAAAGGCAGTTTTGCCTATTTAATTACACGTTCTATTGTTTTCTTCATTATTTCGATAAATATGCTCATTAAACGGTCGTCTAAATGTATACAATTTTATTAATTGGAAGATTTGTCATAGTCTATAATTAAGCTATTGCCTTATTTATTTAGTAAATTTGAGATCTAGATCTGGTCCAAGCTAGGTGTCAGGACCTTTATTTGTTCATTTTGACGTTGTACAGCCTTCTCAATCAAAACATCTGAAATAACTATGCAATATCCATGTGGTTGTTACCGCATAAACATCCAGATTTTTACTGTTTATTTGGTTGTTTCGGACGGACACAGATTATCGCCTTTGTCAATTTGTGAGTTTTAGAACAATAATTCGTGTTTGGCATATATGTTTCCCCAAAATATTTTTGGCATGAAGCCAGTTTGATCCGTCTATTGCCAGTAATACTGTGCATGGTTGTTGGAGGTGATAGTTCACTACCTTGGTTATATATAAGTTGATTTATTAACACTTCATATACATGCAGAAATAAATAAAAAATTCAAAAGTATAGTGATTTTTATGTAAGAGGGCTGTTCTAAATATCTACACTCTGCAAAGATTGTATTTTAATTATTTATTATAATTATGATTATAATTGTTAATAGGGAATGTCTCTTGCTTGTCATCTCAATCTAGATAAAGACAATTCACACTCAAATATAAAATATTTCCCTCAAGCTTTTATACTGTCCCTAAAATGTTAGGGGTGCTGCATAACTGATTTGAGAGGGCAGGTCTGTGATGTTCAGGTTGTAAGGAGCTGTGATATGTGATGATTGCAGAGCCCCTGACTGAATGGCAGGAGGCTATTGGCCTGTATTCCCGGCTCATTCACAGGCAGTGTGTGAAGTGACTGGCCCTCTTTGCAGCTGATACTGCGTTTTCGAGGAACGTTTGTTTTCTCTGTTAGGGCCAATAATCTGAAGTGATGCTCCACATGATGGGGTATCAATGCGTGGCTCTCCACGCAGCCCCAGAGGAGCTGCAGAAGCCACGGTGCTCTGCCTGGCTCGGTGAACATCGCTGCTATTTGTCACTTAGGACTAGGCTGAGACAAGGCTGTATCTCTCTTTCTGTTGCCAGATGCTTGTCATGGTGCTGATGCAGGTGTGTTCCTCTGAGAGAGATCTTCTGTGTGCAACCTTACTTGTGAATATTTGTGTTTTTGCTTTATGAGATGGGAAAATGGAAAGCAACATTCTTATGTCAGCCGACTAACGCTAACATAATACGGTGTCTTCAGTGTACTTTTCAACATGTCATTTGATAAATTATCATTCAAATGCTCTCATTTGATAATGTACTATATGGTGTTACAGATTTTCATCTGGTGATTATAATGTATTTTTTCCCCCCACACAATTTGTTTATAGACTCTTGTTAATACAAATGATATTGTTTATATGTGTTAGAATGTGAAGCATTTTTAACATTTAAAGTCTTTTTTTTTTTGGTGATCACAAAAGATAGCCTGAAGACATGTTCTGTGTTTCGGGAAAAAGATTACCGTCAGCCTTACATTTCAAAACAATTTAAAATAGCTACAGAAATATGCAGATTTCATTACCAAACGCAGCTCATAAAACATAAATATAGCTCAATAATTGCTGCTCTACAAGTCCTCCTTTTTACAACCCATTTTGATTGTTTTCAATCATGTGAAGGCCATGTACATCATGGTATTAGGGGAACATGGTATTGGGGGACTGACAGTATTAGATATTCATGTAGACATGGCAAAGAGCCATGTAATAACTTCAAGTTGTCATTGAATGAGGCATTTAGTCACTTCCTAAAGCTTGCCATGAGAGCTGCGATTCAGTGTTTGGTGTTTTGAAGGTGGCGCTGAACACCAGGGCCCGAGTGGGCTCCTTTTTCAGCCCGGGAGTTTTATGCCCAAATCCGGCCCAAAATTATTTTTCCCTCCCAATCGGCCCAAACTAGAGATTGACATGAGCCGGCCCATCGGGAATCCTCCCGAATATCCCGATTAACCACTCCGGCTCTGCTGAACACTCAGTCCCGTTTGGTGTTTTGAAGGTGGCGCTGAGCGCTTGGTCCTTGTGATTGGTGTTTTGAAGATGGCGCTGAACACTCAGTCCTCGTGTTTGATGTTTTGAAGGTGGCGCTGAGCGCTTGGTCCTCGTGCTTGGTATTTTGAAGGTGGCGCTGAGCGCTTGGTCCTCGTGTTTGATGTTTTGAAATTAGCGCTGAGTGCTCAGGCATCGTGTTTGTCTCCATCTATTCTAATTGTACAGCTGCATATTTCCTCATTGTATATTTGACCTCACTGATATTTTAACAGACAAAATGCATTTCCCAATATTGAAGGTGATTACTAATTTCCAATTTTTCTCACATGCATAATTTTGTGAGAATGTAGGCTATGTAGTAATTACAAGTTGTTTATCTCTTAACATTTTATGGGTAGCCATGATTGTGATTTTTACATTTTTATTTTTGGGTTGAAAAGCTCACAGAGCTGCTGTTGGCGTTCTGTAATCTATTGTAATTACCGCAGTCCAGTGTCACCATTTATGGAAAATGCATTTCTGAAAGCATATTCTGCTAAAATCATGAAGGCACACATGGGAATGTTGTATGCGCAATGGCATGGTGTAATGGTGTAAAATCATTAACACTGAGGACTATCTCAGTCATGAGCCATAAAGTAATTCAAGTGTTAAAGGGGAATGGTTGTTTCTAATCGTACAAGTTCTATATTCATTCTATAGGGATTGTCTCATTTTACATGGTGTCATTGGATCTGCATGCTCTAGCCATGACTGTGTTTGTGGGTCCACGCTGGTGCTGTTTTGAATCCAGTACTGAGAGATATGAAGGGTGTCTGCATTTCATCTGAAGCTAAAGGGACAAGCACTCCTGAGGGAAATGTGACCAGGTGCAGTGAACAGAGTTAGAATATTCTATGAATATTCTCCATAGAAATGCCATGGATTTGTAATAGACAGTCATATTGATCTGGCTCCTGAACATCAACATTAAACATTAAACCACCTAAGTAATAAATTAGAGAATAATTTAAGTCTATAGTGTGTATAATCAATGGTGGACTGCAATAAGATTGTTTTACATGTGTGAGTGAAATTTTGGTGCTTGGCAGGAAAAAAAGACGAGATGGACACAGCATGTGTCAATCTCTCACGTCTGCCAGACTGACAGCTGCTGTAATCGAGCATAATTGCAGGAAATCAGACTGGGTTTACTCTCAGCTGGGGGGTGTTGGGAGGCTGTGTTAGTGGGTCTGGCATATTAGGAACAGGACAGGGCAAATGGGCCCTCCACCATGCCTGTTCAAATGAAGAACAGTAACAGGCGTTTGGGACGTGAGCAGAGGCCCACACAGGATGTTGCAGTGGACTGCTGATCAGATGACCAGTGTGAACCATTAGAGGCTCCTTACAACACTGAGGATGGTGGAGGAAGGAGAGTCAGGTGCTCAGAGCAGCCCTCTAGGAACTAGAGTCAGTACCTCAGAGCAGCCCTCTAGGAACTAGAGTCAGGACCTCAGAGCAGCCCTCTAGAGATGACAGTCCGGACCTCAGAGCAGCCCTCTAGGAACTAGAGTCAGGACCTCAGAGCAGCCCTCTAGAGATGACAGTCCGGACCTCAGAGCAGCCCTCTAGGAACTAGAGTCAGGACCTCATAGCAGCCCTCTAGAGATGACAGTCCGGACCTCAGAGCAGCCCTCTAGGAATGAGAGTCAGGAACTTGGAGCAGCCCTCTAGCAAAGAGAGTCAGGCACTCAGAGCAGCCCTCCAGGAACATGAGTCAGGACCTCAGAACAGTCCTCTGCTCAGTCTACCGAGGCTAGCTGCACTTATCCATCCTAAAATGCATTAAACTCCATTCAAGAAAATTCCAGGTGCTCTGCAGTCTCTGAGGACATCGGTGAAACCCCAGTGCTTACAGGCCACTGAGATTTGCTGTAGTGTGCTTGCATTAATTGCCTGGGTGTGTCCTTACTGCAGTCCTGTAAGTGAGGGAGACTGGAGAGTGGTGTAGCATCAACAGGACAGAAGCAAATCCAGAACAAACAGCAGGACATACAATCAGACTGGCTGTTAAGATTGCCCTTTTATAGAAAGTGAGTTTTGTTGTTTTATTGCATTTCTGAAAGGTTCCTGTGGCAGGAAAGATGCCATGCAGGATTTCAGCAGGGTTCTATATTCCTTTCTAAACATTCCTTTGAAATGCATCATTGCACAGATGTTGTATGCTTTGTCTATGTGACGCTGTCAGAATCTGGTTAGTAAAGTACACAAAACTGCTTTGAATAGTCTTATGATGTAGTCAGATGTATTGTATATGGTAAAACTGAACACATATGCACAGGGTTGAATGTTTCAGATCTCTGTTGGTGAAGATATACCACGCAGCAGATATAGTAGCAAATTGTTATTTAGACAGGAACTGTTGTGTTTGCTTGTTGCATGAAAATCTAGAATTTCTGGCATTGCTCCTGAATGTTATGGCATTTTGTTAGAGAAGTGTACAGACCACAGTTGTCTTTGGCATTCTGGTTCTAGTGTTCCCCCAGCTCTTGCACAATTTTAGAAAGGTTTAAGAATCAAAGAATCTCCTTCTTTATGAAGATTTTTTGAAGCTATCTGTGAGGCTCTCTGTCCTAGTATGATGTCAGTGGACCAGTCCTCCCTCCACCCCTTATACACCCCCAGAGGCCCCTCTGCCTGGGTTCCTGCATGTAAGAATTGTGTCATCATTCTTGGGTCGCAGGAGAAAGGGGAGGCTCTGCCAAATCAGTCAGTCTGATATCCCACGTTTCTCTGCGGCTGGAGGAGGTGGTACGCAACACGGTGTTTACACAAGCACTCCGTGTGCCAAAGGTGTGGTGGTAGGCTGGGGCCACGAGCTGGGGGCTGGCTTCGGAACGCTCCTGCAGGCCACGCCATCTGCACACCATTAGTCTTAGCTACCACTGCTAGTACGCCAAACCACACTGACCCTCTTCCCCCTCGAACCCTACAACCCTTTCTTGGTCATGTCTGAAGTCTGGGCTCAGACCAGGCCCATCAAAACAACACCTGCCACGATCGACTGCTCCTCTGATGCTTCTGTGCACTGTGGATCTGTGGATCCCTGCATTGCAACTGTCCTGGAGGTCTTTGAACAATATACAGTGCATGCATGTACAAAAATGAGGTTTCGTTTAAACACTGTGAAACACGTCAAATGTATTCCAGCTGGCAAGATTTGAATACCTTGAGTTTAGTGGCAGGAATAACATTCACAAAACCTGCTGGTCCCAGTTGGTTCATTTCACTGATGTCCTGTCACAACCATTGTCAACACCCTGCACTTATTCAAGCACAGAGTCCTAGCTGTGCTGGGCCTTCATGCTGAAAGGCAGCGCTTAATACAACAGTTATAAAACCAAATTCAAAATCCACTCGGAGATAATAAATAAGGCATGTTAAAATAGGCTGGAGGGGATAAACACAGAAAGGTCCACTGGCTTGTTCCTGGTACTGCACTGTGAGCACAGCTGCTGGCAGATGCAGCTGCTGACTGCTCTTCGTGTGCTTGTGCAGGACAATCTGCCTCCTGTGTGGCGCTTCAGCGCTCTCCCTCTGGCTGTCACCTTCAACCTTTTTGTCGACTCATTCAACAGATTTTTAAAACATTTTTATCAGGTTTTTACCCTTTCCTCTAGAGACATAGTACCAGGCTTATGTAATAAAATCCTTTTACAGATCAAGTTGTGGAGAAAATGGTTTTTGACACAAGGAACTAGCAGACAAATTGAGTACTCTGCACTTTAAAGAAAGCAGGGTATACTTCTACTGGATTGAGTCCCATTCAATTAGAATTACAAACTGAGAAGGAGTCACATGTTAAGTTTTCAAGTGTGTTTTTAAGGTCTAGTGTGGCTCCAACCCTGCAGAGCACCGATGCACTGAGCCGCCTTTCTCTCTATCACAGTAGGTTTGGTACAAAGTGCGCACGCTGCGGCCGGCAAATCTATGCCAGCGATTGGGTGAGGCGTGCCCGCGGCAATGCCTACCACCTGGCCTGCTTCGCATGCTTCTCCTGCAAACGGCAGCTCTCCACGGGTGAGGAGTTCGGCCTGGTTGAGGAGAAGGTGCTGTGCAGAATCCACTATGACACCATGGTGGAGAACCTGAAGCGGGCCGCAGAGAGTGGTGAGTGTGTATGAGAAAGTGTGCATTGAGTGTGTGAGAGAGATAGAGAGAAAGTGTGTGCTAGACAGAAAGTGTTTGGGTGAGCGAGAATGTGTGTGTGTGAGAGTGAAAGGAAGTGTGTGTTTGTGTGTGTGTGTGTGAGAGAGAGAGAAAGTGTGTATGAGAGAGAAAGTGTGTGTTTGTGTGTGTGAGAAAGTGAGTGTGTGCATGTGTGTGAGGGAGAAAGTGTGTGTGTGTGAGAAAGTGTATGTGTGAGAGTGCGTGAGTGAGAGAAAGAGAATGTGTATGTAAGAGAGAAAGTGTGCATGTGTGTGAGAGAGAGAAAGTGTGTGTGTGTGTGTGTGTGTGTGTGTGTGTGTGAGTGAGTGAGTGAGTGAGAGAGAGAGAGAGAGAGAGAGAGCGAGAAAGTGTATATGTATGTGTGTGAGAGAGAGAAAATGTGTTTGAGAGAGCAGCAGGGAGAGGGAGAGAGAGAAAGAAAAATGCAGCGAGACAGACAGTGCTTTGAGTGAGACACTGTGCTTATATGCATTATATGGCTGTATTGAGCTATATAAACACCACCTTCCCCACTGCATTTTGACTATAGTACATTCTTAATCCACAGGAGATTTATATGTACATCTGCACACACTGTCCTCATTAGACCCTATAGCCTTATATGAGGAATGTTTGTATGAAAATAAACATGACATAACATAATTCTAATCTACTAGCTATAAAAATAAAGGTAGAATTAACACAGAGCTAGCAAACAGCAACATAGTCCAGTTCCCAACACAGTTTTCCATATGTCCTTAAGGTAGTGTTGTACGTAGTGTCCCCATGGAGTGCACCGTTCATCTAAATCTCTCTATATGTTCATATGCAATGCCCTATATATTACATACACACACAGCCATTTGAGCTTCAGTCTGTGCTAACTGTTGCCATTGTCCTGTTGCACTCCCTTCTCCATACAGGTAGTGGCCTCACGTTGGAGGGGGCAGTGCCATCAGAACAGGACAGCCAACCGAAGCCGGCCAAGCGGGCTCGTACCTCCTTCACTGCCGAACAGCTGCAGGTACGAATCCCACACGGTCTCACTTACACAATGCAGGGTTGCCAACTCTCACGCAATGAGCGTGAGACACACACATTTGACTGTCTTCACACGCTCTCACGCCGCACATCCGATTTCTCACGCCGAAAAAAAAATCTAGTTTATTTACCTCTGATCCATATCTATGATTCAATGAGTTACTAGTTCGCTCTGGCGCCAACCACTGGTGATCCATCACGATATAATACTTAATTCGTAACCCCCGTCAACAATTTACACTCGCCACCCCCCAGGTTCAAATCTCACTCCAAGTGATCTTGAAAAGTTGGCAACCCTGACAATGGACCTGAACTTAGAAAAGATGGCAGGGGGGACGTAAATTGTTGACAGGGGTGGGGGGGTGTAAAATGGACACAAATTAAGTATTATATCGCGATCAATCGATCACCAGTGGTTGGCGCCAGAGCGAACTAGTAACTCATTGAATCATAGATATGTATCAGAGGTAAATAAACTAGATTTTTTTTTCGGCGTGAGAAATCAGATGTGTGTCGTGTGAGCGTGTGAAGACAGTCAAATGCGTGTGTCTCACGCTCAATGTGTGAGAGTTGGCAACCCTGTGGTTAACTCTGTATCAATGTTTATGTCTGTTCATGTGCAGGTAATGCAGGCTCAGTTTGCACAGGACAACAATCCCGATGCTCAGACACTGCAGAAGCTGGCTGACATGACGGGGCTCAGTAGACGAGTCATACAGGTGAGTAGCATACACACTAACAAACACTAACCCTCCCTCATACACACTAACACTCACTAACCCTCCCTCACACATGCTAACACACACTAACTCTCCCTCATACACACTAACACTCACTAAACCTCCCTCTCACACATGCTAACACACACTAACCCTGCCTCATACACGCTAACACTCACTAACCCTTCCTCACAAATGCTAACACACACTAACTTCCTCACACACTAACCCCTCTTACACATGCTAACCCTCCCTCCCTCACACATGCTAACATACACTAATCCTCCCTCCCTCAAACACTAACACACTAACCCTCCCTCACACACGCTTACACACACTAATCCTCCCTCCCTCAAACACTAACACTCACTAACCCTCCCTCACACATGCCAACAGACACTAACCCCTCTTACACATGCTAACACATACTAACCCTCCCTCCCTCACACATGCTAACACACACTAATCCTCCCTCCCTCAAACACTAACACTCACTAACCCTCCCTCACACATGCCAACAGACACTAACCCTCTCTTACACATGCTAACACTCACTAACCCTCCCTCACACATGCTAACACACACTAACCCTCCCTCATACATGCTAACACTCACTAACCCTCCCTCACACATGCTAACACACACTAATTCTCTCTTACACATGCTAACACTCACTAACTCTCCCTCACACATGCTAACACAATAACCATCTCTTACACATGCTAACACTCACTAACCCTGCCTCATACACTCTAACACTCACTAACCCTTCCTCACAAATGCTAACACACACTAACTTCCTCACATAGGCTACTAACCCTCCCTCCCTCACACATGCTAACACACACTAATCCTCCCTCCCTCAAACACTAACACACTAACCCTTCCTCACACACGCTTACACACACTAATCCTCCCTCCCTCAAACACTAACCCTCTCTCACACGCTACCACACACTAACCCATCCTCCCTCATTCTACCACACTAACCCTCCCTCACACACTAACCCTCCCTCCCTCCCTTCCTCACAATACATGCCTCAACATGCCTCCCTAACAAGCTAAAACTCCCTTTCACTCACTGTAATTGTGCCTTTCCAGGATCTTTCTTTTTCTGTTTATCTTACAATACCTCAACTCCTATTACTCTAATACTTTCTGCCCCATTTTTGTTTCCTCTCCTGTTCATTCATTCCCTCTTTCTCTCTCACCCTCTCTGCTGTCTCTCCATCCTGCCATCCTCTCTGAATCTGACCTGTTAGAGTCATTCTTTGCTTCTTTCTGTTTTGTGAGCCCAGCACCTAACCAGCTTCGTAACAGATGCTGTCTTCCCAGGTTTGGTTCCAGAACTGCCGGGCCAGACACAAAAAGCACACACCACAGCATGGCGGTACGGCACAGGGCCACCCACAGGCGCGTATACCTCCCTCGTTGCCCGACGAGTTGCATTACTCCCCATTCGGCAGCCCGGAGAGAGCACGCATGGTGGCTCTGCATGGCTACCTCGACAGTGAGTATCATATTCAGCACCCTTCATGGAGCCTTTCGCACCACATACTCTCTTTTTGGGTTTACCTGCTACCAATATGTTATGGATTAGTGGATATTAGGTAATATGCCAGGACCAACATAAAAAACATAATATTAAAACATAATATTACATAATATTATGAGTTCTATGCATGTTGCAGTAGTTTATTAAAAATGCATATCAACAGAGAGGAAAAGGAGAAAGCTGTCCTCTTTGCCTAATCTGCTATTTTCTTGTGCTATGTGTGTGTGTGCGTGCAGGTCATCCATTCTCAGTGCTGACCACGCAGTCTCTCCCCCATCAGGCCATGTCATTGCCCCAGCTCCCTCTCAGCCGCTAACACCCGCTGCCACGGCAACCCCTGAGCCCTCAGACTTTGACCTCCTACTCCACATATTCGCAGCCGCTCCGCCGACCCCCAGAGGTCATGTCTGGCTGAACAACAGGGTCGCAGTCCCTCGTGGTCTTAGCCTCTGACCAAGGAAGAGGGATGCTTCTACTGGCTTTTCAGCAGACAGGATTTTCCTCACCTGCAGGTTGTGCTGTTTGGCCAAAGGAAGCTGACAGCTGGAGTTAGTATTTGGAGGTTGGAGTGGTCACCTGTTGAGCTGGACATTGCATTGCGAACAGGACCAGGGCTTGGACCACTAACCTGGTCCACCAGGCGCACGTGCCCAGGCACACACCCAGAAAATGGCAGTACTGTCTACTCTGTGATGGGAAGTCTATCTCTCTCAATGCTGGCAGAACTTTCTGCAGGAATGGAAAGTGTGTACAGACACTGAGCTGTGGAAGAGGAACAGAAGGTGACTCGGTAAGATGGCTTCCGTTTCTTGCTGGGTTTCCCCTGTTCTGAGAACGACCCCTTCGGTGCTTCTCCTCTGAGTGTTGTGCTGAAGACGGATCCACAGCAGACACTAGCTCACTATTCATCTTGTCTGTCTGTCTGTGTGAAGCATGCAGACTAGTTGGTGGATTTATCAATGAAGGGTCAATTTCAATTTGTTTCTCAGTTAAAAACAAAAAAGTGGTCTGTCCAGACATAGAGATTGAATTGTGTAGCATGACAAGATTCAAAGTTGACATTTTAAAAATCAGACTTCATATTCAAGATATTTTGCCATTGGTGATTTTAATTTAATTTCATTCAAGTTCAGACTTTGGCTGAGTCTAAACTAGAATTTAAGAGTTAAATTGTCAAAATAAAGGAATGGTCTATGAGATTTAAAATAAAATGGTGTCAAGTCTTGAGTTAGGGATACCCACATGAACAATATGGATCATCACTTCAGCTTATGAGGGTTCAGTAGGTTCAGTTCCACTGTGGCAAAGGTCTTAGATTTATATGATATATATGATTTCTCCCCATAAAAATTCTGTCATTTGTTAGGATAGTTAACATTTTTTTAACAAATTTCATATACATGTAAAAAAACAAGAGGGAAAGAATGAGCAAATGAGAGAGAGAGAGAGAGAGAGAGAGAGAGAGAGAGATAGCATAAAGAAGAAACATCATCAAAAAAACATAGATGACTACATGTAAAAAAAATGTACATGTATTTTTATTAAATCAGTGTCCTATTGATAGGTGGGTGCAGAATGTGTCTGTATTTCTGTTTTTGTTGATTTTATTTTTATTCCTACTCTGGCCTGCAGAGAGAGAGGGAGGGTCTGAAGCTCAGACTCTGCCCTGTTATGTGGAACAGGTTTGAGACCAGGGCAACAGCTGTTACAAACTGTAACTTTGTTTTGTGGAATAGACACCTGTGTTCTCAGTAGGGGCTGGGCCAGGCCTCTATGTTCTTGTATTTATTGAAACAGATATTAGCCTGAAAAGCACTTTTCCCCCACGTTGCATTGTCTGTTTTGTAAAAAAAATAAATGAATGAATAAATAAACAAATGAAGCAAACATTACTTTTCTTAGTGTATTGTTGATGCTTTGATTAAATTAATGCAACAGAGAAGCAATTTGCTTGCACAACTGATGAAGAATATGTCCGCAACATCCCGTTTCTCTGACAACTGTGAACTTCACTAGAATTTAGTACAGTACACTGCAGCTACTTTATTATATATATATATATATATATATATATATATATATATATATATATATATACACACACACATGAATGTATTTTTACAAAAACTATGGACAATCAACAGTCAGAGAGTGCCAGTGCTCTTGAACCTCTTACATACACAAAACCAGATTTACTGCAGGCTCTCAGACACAGACTAAAACAGCAAAAACATTCAGTCTACTATTCCATACTTAAATGTGTGAATGTACATTTGAAGTACTTATAAAAAAACTTTATGTTGGACAGTATATGTTTATGTACTATATTTCTTAGGTGTGTTTGTGTGTGTGTGTAGCAGGAAGCAATCACAGGCTGACGGCATAGCTGCTGGCCCTTTACGGGTCAGTGTGTGTAGTAATGACTCACTCATTGATTCCAGCACCATCACACACAGGAAAGCACTGTCAGTATGCATCACAAGCCTGGTCCCCTGTCCCGGGTCCTGTTTCAAAAGACACACCAAGAGACAGCCGTTGCCTAACTCACTTCTCCCGCCCCCTCCCTTTGGAGTTTGACTTGGATGGAGAGTACTGCATATTCTTATTCCAGTGTTTTTATACTGTATGTCTAATTTGATAATATTATACTATATATTATAATGGTTTCCATTGGCTTTTTTGAAGAAAACAAGAACAAGTCTACAAATAAAAAGCCATGGCAATTGTTTTTAGTTTTAGAATTATGAATTCAAATTTGGTTTGTTATTAAATTATTACTGTAGCATGCATTTAGAACAACGATTTTCCCTAAAATACAGCACTGCATGCAGCATACAGCCGACATATAGACACGCGCGCACAAAACCAATTGTCAGTTAGCTAGAATACGAATCCACCAGACAAAGGTCATTTTAACTGAGGAAACATGAACGAATACACACCTTTGTTTTGGTAGCTCGTTTTATTGCGGTGTTATTTCTGACAAGCATTTATTACATTTGCGTCATGGAGCGTTTAATGAAATCAGTCGAATTATATAATTTAGCCCTCTATTAAGCTCACTGGTCGTCCGGTGTACCGTTCCCAGGAGAGTGGCCCACGAACTCATCCCAGCTCTTCCGACATGTCCATACTATCCATTCTTGTTCTTGGTCATCTGAACAGGCAAGTGTGTGTTAGTGACTTCGTATTACAATGGCTGATTTTAAAATGCCAAACAGTCCAGTATTTAAGTAATTTACAACAGCGTAACAAAAATAGCTATAATGATAATGCAACTTATCATATGTTTTATTTTGTCAACATTAGATTCACCATACTTCATATAATACTATGATGTGCATTTAGGGACTATTTTAGTTTCAGTGCACGCAGTTTAAAATGAAAACAATAAACCAGTAGCTTTCAGCCAACGTCCAGCCTCCATGTAGGATACAGTAGGATACAGGATTTTGGTTGCCGGTAGGTCTTAAATTAAACCCCAAAAGGCGAGTTCAGTCTCATTATTCATATGCAGCTCGTGCAATTTACATTTTTTACGTGAAAGATTAAGACAATAATTATGAAAATACGTTCTCAACGACCTACTTGATACAACAATCAATCGCTCCTTTTCTCAGATAGACGCTTCTGTAAGCAAAAACAGTGGATAATGCACTGCATTTTAAATTGTTAAAACTCAAAAGAGTTGCTAATTACGGAGCGAGAGGTAGAGGTTGTACTGGAGCTGAATCGCCGCACGCAGCTGCACGTACTTCAGCGCTCACCCCCGTGAACGTGGCGGACTGGGCCCATTGTTGAGACCAGGTCTTAAGCTCTCCTCTGATTGTCGGTAATTGCACGCGATGGCCCTAAACGGCCTCTCCACTCTCCTCTCGCCACTTCTACCTGGCTCCCGCATGTGGCAATTGAGAATTTTCCAATGTGCGACCGGTCCATTCGGCGACAGCTGCATGCTAACCAAACGTGCATGTCACTTATTCTGTCGTTCCCACCTCCCGTTCATAACAAGGAGGTCATGCTCAAAGGGAACATTTCATCACTATTTTAAACCAATTAATACCTCCGAGCGGTCTCAGCCAATGGTTGGTGGTCAGGGTCGATCTGCAATTATAGTTTCCGCTAGCGCCTATGGTAATGGGACCAAATTCACACATTTTCATATTTGTGTTAAATTGCCCTCTTGAGACTGATCGCTTCCAAACCATTTACCGATCTGCTAAATTCATAGGCTAATACAATTCTATTTTCGAGCACAGGTGGCTCTACGGGTCACGCGCAATCATAAGTAGCTCAGTTTTTTAAATAGATTTTTTTTATTGGCCGCATTTAAGTACTACTTAAATGGCCTGAAAATAGTCACTTTCTGGCATACAGTTTGAATATCAATATTGTTTTCTGGACGTGCTTAAGTAATGTGCCTGTAACATGCGTTAGATTATGACAAAACACGCGTTCAGTAAATGGGGGAATCTTCATATTTGAGCACAAGATGAGAATATTTCTATCTACAACAACACAGCATAGTAGAAAAAAATGTTATTTAAAAAACGTCAAATATATCTGTCTTTGAATTAAGTATGTATGTCATGTATGTCTTAGTGATGCTTCATAAAATAATTTAATGATGGATTTACCAAAATCTCTCTCCCTCGAGCTTGTTAATACACCCATATGGACAAAGGTTACAGGCTTCTTGAAGTACTATGGTCTTACAATGGAAAAATGTAAACAAGGTTTGTTGCTGTGTGTGGAACATAGAACCATACCTAAATACAACTACTGATCACGTCACATGTAATCATGTATGAAAGAGTGAAAAAAAACTGAAGAATGAAAACAGGATGGACACCTCAAAGATGGGTCTAAGCAAAGGCTGTCTTTTAAGGAGTGTGCATTACAGGGCATATCAGAGTCTATGAATGATTCAGTTTTCCACCACTTTCCTGGTGTTGCATCATAAACCATCAGTCTCCACACCAAAGCCCACCAGAGGAACCACTAATGGCACCTTGTTAGAGGTGTTTATCTTAATCCCTAAATATACTTGAAAGGAAAAGTGTTTCCTTCCAAATAGGAGCACACTTGTGTTAATGATTTTGAGATCGCCATGTCCACTGGTTTCTTCCTCTGTGGCACGCGAAGGCTTGACGTTATGGACGAGAGCACTCTGTGGACGCAACCCAGTGATATCTTCACGTGGGGCTATTTTTTTTTTTTACAAGAAATCCCTTCTGTAGATTGGTGGTCGAGGCATCAGTGATGTCTGTTTGACTGGGACCTGCCCTGAATGGTGGGGCCATAGTAAAGGCTGGTCATGATATCAATGGCACTGTGGGGTTTCGATCAATAACACACTGCAGAGGAACAGGAAACGGAACAAAATGTACAGGAACTGTCTGGCCAAAAAACTGAACCGCCAACAACAGACAGGCTCCAAACAGTATTTTAAACAGAAATCAAACTACAAATACTACAAAGAAAATACAGAACTGAAATACTATTCTAACAATAACTTTACACAAGCAAATGGTTACATTTTCTAATGCTAATTTCTGACAGTTTTGATAAAGTTAATAATTGTTTTTTTGAGTATGCAATTATATTTTCAGATTTATGAGAAAATTAGTAATAATTTGTGATGAGGTTTTGCCCTTTTACACCCTACCAAATACAATCATTTGGACAAATGATCAGAGGTCAGATCTCCATGATGCTTTATGAATGGCGACCAGTGTGTAACAGTGAACCCGAGTTTGGTCTGGTCATGGTTTTGACAGGAAAGCATGTTGAAGACAGACATCTCTGTGCAGTTTGCTGTCATGCATGGAGCTCAGTGAAGCTCCTAACCCCTCAGATCTGAGACATTGGCTGGCTTTATCACACCCACTGGGTGTAGTGATGTGATCTTGGCCACAGTCATCCTGACATTACAAAGCCAGAGCATGGAACCAGAGCATTTTTTTCTCTAGCAGCCCCCTTTGGCATGCACAAAAACACTTCTCAATTCAGAGGGATAGAAAAAAATCTTGGGAGAGTCAATAGATGGGTGTGTTTCAGCTGTGGATGGACTGTTCATGCATTAAAACACTTGAAAGCTTCAAAACATAAAAACGTTTGCTTCATTTTGATTTGTTAAATTGCCGTTTTGCTTATTTAGAGACACTGCATTGTCTCTGAGATGACATTAAGCTAAAATCACTGCTGATCAATTAATTAAAGAAGTTAAAAACAGCAAGTAGCTAACACTACCATTTGCAATGCTTGTAATATTATGGTGTTGACATGCAAGCAAAGAAATTTGGCAGTATAGCAGAATAAGGTGTCCCACAGGGTGACCAGAGTCCATGCCTTACATGCAGGTAAGTGCTGTGGCGTAGGGGACGTTGTCTAAAAATCACCTGTGACGTTTTCCCTCCCTGGACAGCTCACGGACATCTGACCCTACTGGGATGGCCTGCTGTGCATGACTCTTGAGGGCTTCCTCCCTCACGCTCCAGTATCTGGCCCAGAGCCGGGGCATTTCCTCGGACCTTCCTGTCCAGCCCACGCTGCTGCTCCCTGCGCTGGCTACCTTTTGTCATCCCTGTTTATTTGACCTTCTCACTATGTCCTACCACCTGCCATCCTCACTCTGTGCCTCTGTCACAACTATAAAGGAGTGTGCCTCTCTTTCTTCTCCCCTTATCGGAAGGTTTCCCCATTGGGAGTCAGGTTGCATTTCAGCACTGAGTCACATTCTCTGCCTCTACTCTAGCCTCCCTCATCCTGGAGGGAAGCCACTGGTAATAAATTCCATCTACACACCTATCTTGACAAATAGCCCTTCACCTCTGAGTGATAAAAATAACAGATTGTTTGTTCCACTGTGCCTTATGATGTGAGGGGCAAGGGCCATTGGTGAGTCAGACAGAAAATGTCTACACTCCATACGTACCTCTCTACAGACGTTTGTGTGTATGGGGGGTGGGGGGATGGGGGTTATTGTATTTATAAAATAAATGACCAAAAAAAATGTCCAAAACTATTATCACTTGCGTCTTAGACAATTTGTCATTATCACTTTGTTTCATTTAAGGTTTCTGTTCTTTGTGGACATAAATGTCTGTGTGATTGCGTTACTGAGCACTAACTGAGCTGTAAGCAGGAAGCTTTTTTTAATATAGTGGCCTTAATATAAATTTTTCCCTCTTCTAATCGTTCTTCTCATCCAAAAATAACCAAGATTTTGATTGCTGCAGCTGCTTCAGACTGATGGTAGTGACTAGTTAGCAATGCAGACAATGTGCACTGCGTAAGGAGAAATGAAATAATTTTTCCAAATCTACATAAAGGGTGACAGCACAATACACAGAAATCAGGTTTGTGTGTAGATTTGAAGCTAAAGTTCAATGCATTTTCTAAATCAGAACAGCTCAGAAACTGTAGGGTCTAGTAACACTCTAGTAGGGTCAGCTCATCAGACACTCACATTGTTCACATTGTTATCCATGTGTCTCTCTGCTAATTTATCAACAACAGAACTACGAAACCTAATGAAGACATGGTTGCTAGGTCCACATCCATGTTCCTCAAGAATCTGCTCAGAAGATGAGTCTCTCTGTTATGGGAACTTTGTGGATGTGAGATCTAAATGCTTTAGGTCAGCCTGTGATGATAGGAGCATGATAATATGTCTCATGTTGCATGTAGACTGGTTCTTAACAAACTACACTTCCCACGTCACAGGAAAACGCAATCAGCCGCCAAGTAGTGACAAATGGAAAGGGAGACCCACCAAAACCCAGACACACACACACATACACCGACATACACACACAAATGCAAGAATGCACATAACTGCAACATAAGAACTGCCACATAAGCTGACAAAACACACACACACACACACACACACACACACAAAACACACAAACAAATGGATGCATACAGACACGCACATATTCAAACAGACATACACATTTGCACGTGTGCACACACTCACACACAAGGACACATGAGTGGATTAACAGGATTGAAGATTCTCTTTTATTGAGGTAGTCTATATAAAGCAGAGAAGTCCAATGCATTCTGTCAGTGTAATTCCAACTTAATGCAATTCTTACTATGCAATTTCCTAAAAGATATGAATTTATTTGGAGCATATGCTGCTTGAATATGCTTCCACACACACATGCGCGCACACACACACACACACACACACACACACACACACACATGCAAGCACATTAAATGCAGCAGTAGTGTATCATATTTATTCCACAAACCTTTCTAATCCATGACATTGTCTGGTGCTGTGCTGATCCAAAATCTTGGCACAAAAAGCAGAATTCCTATCTACAAGGCTGACATACCGAATTCACTTCAAATCAAAAGATCCTGCACTGGGCATTGTATAGGAGCAAAATGTGTTTCACATTTTCCTTTCGGAGACTCAAATGACTGCGGTGGAGAAGCATGTCTGACTGAGAGAAGGGACCCACCAACGAGCCATCACACAATCACAAGGCCTCACTGCCTGATGTCTCATTCTACATGCATTTAAGCTAACCCATTTATGTCACTTCAAAACTTTGTGTTGTCATGTTTTCCAGGTGGCCAGAACAGAAATGAAATGTTTCAGCAGAACTGCTGAGCAGAACATATTCCATCATGTGAGCAAAATGAATGCATTCTTAATGAATGAATTATAAAAAATGTGACAGTAGATGTATGCGGATGTCATGAAAAATGTCAGCCCAGAAACAAACAAAAATTATTTCCTGTTGTATGCACTGCATCATGACCATTCAGACACACAATCTGTCAGAGCATCTGTAACATTCATTCTCTTACCAGCATTTCTAAGAAAATTGCCCTCGTAGTCACTAATGACTCTGGTAATAGGATCGTAGAAGCCGTCTCCGCAGTCATAGCAACCATCAGGAATCACCCGGGGGGGGTTCTCATCAGTCAGCTGGGACTCTCCTAGTAAATGTGTGAGCCATCAACAATATTAAATATATATATAAATATATATAAATTGCATTAAATTCATTTGTCTTAAGCAAACGCTGTCATCAATCAAAGGGTTTACCAATATGTTATGTAATAATATAATGTAATATATCACAATGTAATCACAATATAGTTTACTGTTCAGGAGGAAGGTAGGTTGGTTCTTGGATTACATGTTTAGTAATATAGGAACCATACCTGCAGGTCTCAGTCTGTGGCATCTCTCTGTGTAAAAGCGTCGATCATAACCATCACAGTAGTCCCAGTCTGTTTCCTGGTACTCCAGCCCATCAGAGAAAGTATAGCAGCCCTGGAAGTCATGAACAGAAGTTAGTCCATTTCACACAGTGACACTTTTCTTCCATTACCAATAACTCTTAAACTGTTTCATGTGGAAAGTCAGCACTGATATTGTTCATACTAAATGATAACCAATATATATCTGATTCAGAAGTATTTACATGTTTCAAAGTAAAATGACCTAAACCTAAAAAGCAATGAAACTAAACCCAATCTCCACGTAAAACACTCGTTTATGAGTGAGCTGAATATATTGTTACGTTTGATTTAAAACACAACCCATCACAGTATTTTCTAAGAGGGCCCACAACCAGCGTTGTATAAAGTATTAGAGACCCATACTTGAGTAAAAGTACAAGTACTCTATCAAAAAATTGACTTGAGTAAAGTTGAAGTGTTCAGAAGTATTCAGCATTTTTTGTACTTAAGTATTGCAAGTAGTTTATTCTAAAATGTATTACTCAAGTACTGAAAGTAAAAAGTACAAGTATTGTGTTTTGAATTATGTCACGTTGCGGGGGGGGGCCCTGCCGGTCGCCCCCGTTTACAGCGGCAGCTGTCCTGGTTTGGTCACGTGATGTTCGTCCCTCAGGTGGGCAGGACCCGTGATCCGTCTCACCCGAGGGTCGTTTGTTCGTCTATATATGTCTTGTCTTTGTACCAGTTGACTGCTGGTTATTATTTCCTTCATTTGGAACTATGTCACGGGTTTTTGGTTTGCGCACTTTCAATTAAACCATCCTCTTTCCCTGAGACTTGGCGTGATCGCTTCCTTTTTAGTTGCTCACCCTTCCCGTAACAAATTAAAGAAAGCCGTCAAAGTTTGATTATCAATTGTTTTTATATATCTCTTACAAATCAAAGATGTCAAAGACACTTCGTACACAAAAAACATAACCTATGTCCCGCTACGTCGTAGGTTTGATGCAGAAGTACAAGTTCGCCTTAATTTAGCTGAGAAAACGAGGTGTATTTCGGACGTAAAATCCATCTATCGGATTCTAAGGTTGAGCCTACTGCCCTGCGTTTACCCACAATAAATGCCCTTACCCTATAAAAACACTACACTATAAAAATAGGCACATGATTAGTCAGCATGAAAAGAGACACGGCTTACTGTTGCTAAAAACACAACATCGCCTTTATGACTGCCAGCTAATGTTAAGTGAATACTGCAGCACGTCATGAACATAATTAGGTTAGTTAGCGAAGATATATTCTGCGCGTTATAATTATAACTTTCATTGATGTTTCTTCAAGTTCGAAGGTGAATTTTGAAGGCCAATATTTCACCCTCATTAGGGAGGCAGAGATGGCACTTCATCATATAGGAATTTACTTTCAATCCAGCAAACGCAAACACTGTCTTTAGGTAGGGCCAGGGTGGTCTCCTTCCCAGGCCCGTTGACAGTCTTGCTAGGGCCCGGGACAAGAAAGTTTAATGTGCCCCCCCCCCGGCGCACGTCATTTGAATTTCGTCATTTGACAATCCTTCTGTTAGGTCATATAGTATATAATATAGCCACACATCAAAGCTGTTTCTGACAGCTGACTGTTTATATACTTGACGCGTCGCGAGCGGCGCGAGGGTTCGCGCGAAAATGACGTAATCGCAGTGGCACCGACCGTGTGCGAAGGCCTCGCGCGCTGTCCATTCGCGAGGTCGTGCACCTCTTGACTTTTGTAACTTCGCGCGCGACGCGCTTCAGCGCAATGAACAAAGTCATGTTTGCAGGGTTCATACACCTTTATAATGTGGAATTAAAGCACTTGTACTTCACTTTAAAGGTCCATTTCAATATTTTCCAGCACGTTAAACTTAATTAAGTTAAATATTTATACATATACTCGAAATAATTCGCTTTTTATCACAATATTTAATGGTTATTTTCAAAACGCCCAATCTTAACGTCTTCACGAGAACTGTTCAGTCAGACAGCTATTTGTTGTGAAACGAAGTAGTTACTTTCAAGCATTTTCAAGTACTTTAGCCTAAATTCCAGCACTTTTCAAACCTGGAACACAATGCAACATTAAAATTCGTCAGGTAAATGTTTTCCTTTCTTTTCTGCACTCCAGATTTCTGTATTTACTTTAACTATCCACCACTGTATTTCCCGCTGTTGTGGGGGTACCAGCCGGTTACGGTCGGTGCTGGATCAAACCATTTTCCAGTGGGATGCGGGAGTGTATGCACTTAATGGAAAATATGCAGATAGGTTAAAAAACATATATATTTTAGCCATTGAGTTTATTTTGAGTACAGAATTTTATATTAATGAAAGATTTCAAGATTATTTAAAAATTATAGACTTTAAATAAAAAATAAATTGCTGGGCTCTTTGATGGGCCCCCCTGGCCCTGGGGCCCGGGACAACAGACCCGGTTGTCCCCCCCTGTCGACCGGGCTGCTCCTTCCTCACCCTCACCGCCACGATCTCTCGATGGTGAAGGTGTGGAAGGTGCCAATATATGTACATTAAAACACCAACAAGCTTATTATGCAGCACTTACGCTGCTCTTCTGCTGTTACCAAACACGGTACCATCTCTTTTAATGAGATAAAAAGCGAATTATTTGGAATAATTTCGAGTATATGTGTATTTGTATAAATATGTAAATTAAGCTGAAGGTGCTAGAAAATACTGAAAATTGACCTTAAAAGTGCCCGCACAAAAATCGAGAGGGGCACGACCTCGCCACGCAACCGCGCGCGTAGCCAACGCGCATGGGCGTAGCCACCGCGATTGCGTCATTTTGCCGCGCGGACCCTTGCGGCAGTCACGACGTGTCAAGTGAACCTAGATTACGAAGCTCAAGTGTTCAGTGAAGGCAGCAGCAAAGTAAACGAGACGCGACCAGAGCATGCGCAGTTTTCTCATAAGACAGCCTGATCGCTTGACCCGGTGACAGCGCCAGCTAACATGTTTATAATTGTAACGAGTAACTATACAGCACGTAAAAAATTTATCGGAGTAAAAGTATTAAACTGATGGAAAATATGTAGTGAAAAAAAATGGAAGTAGGAGAAAAAAATTATACTCCAGTAAAGTACAGATACAGCATTTTAGTACTTAAGTACAGTAGTGAAGTAGTTCTACTTCGTTACTATACAACTCTGCCCACAACTACCTGTTTGGATATTCCGTTTTCCCACGTTCCCTCAAATCGGCTTCCATTGGGAAAGTATAGCACTCCTTCTCCATGAAACATCCCGTCCTTCATTTCCCCTTCATATCTGGTCTGGGTGGTAAACGTATACTCTCCTCTGCCTTCCATCCTAGGAGGAACAAAATTGCGTAAATAAATTACCCCTCTTGAAGAAACCAAAGCTTTTTGTACAGCAACAAAACAGTGGATACAATGCGTTGCATAGCATAGGCATTATATACTTGTGCCACTTTTAACTAATAACACTGGAGCAGCTTACATATTTTAAGTACACATATTTTGTCAAAGGGCGTATAAACAAATTATTGATACGAAAATTAATTTTTTTGCGTTACCTCCCGTTTTTGTAAGTGCCAGTATAACCGCTACCTGTAAACTCCATCGCGCCTGACGACAGCGCGTTACCGTTTCCATGGAAACGCGTGAGCGGCAGCGCGTTATGCGGTAACGCGTCTGCCGTACAATTTATCTTACTGAAATTATTGATGCCTGAATTAGCTACCTAGATTCCATATTTCATCTGATGGTTAATGGGGGTAAAATATCAACACTGAATAAGTCTCAAGAACGTTAGTTTTTCTAGCGCCTAAAAATGTCGCCAGAATTTGACAGCGCCACATACTGCGTCATATACAAGCGTCCGAAACGAGCTGCGCATGCGCAGTGGACTGACCTTCTTCAGCGGCCTCGTCCTGCTGTGACGGGGACACCGAAGCCTTTCATAGTGCGGCTCTGAGAGGTTGTTTCTTTCTGTATTTCTGTTGTTGCCAGTCATACGATGCCCGGCGATCTTAATATTCCGACATTGGCTGAATTGAATGTCGAGGAGGTATGTCTAGTAACAAACAGTTACACAACTAACTTGTTACGGGGCATTGTTGGTTAGTTAGCTAGCTAGTTCATCTAGCTAGTGATTTAGGAAACTACTGTCTAGCTTTTACAAATTTGCGTTCATGCAATTTTTTTTCGAATTATCTACTTTTACTAAACTGATTACGTCTTTTAACATGTGGTCCGTCTATATACCGCGAGTAAATGTAGTCTTGTCCCAGATATTGTTGGCATGTATGCTGGCTAGGGTACCATCTAGCCAAGACTCACTGAAAACTGAAACTGGGTCTGTAGTCGTTCTTTAACTTGTTAGCGCGTTATTGTAAACATCTAGTGTAAAATCTGAGTTTTCTTCTGCTTTTTTTCTTAGTGAACCTTTATGTGCTATTTCACAAACGCCACATTAACGTTTGAAGTAGACAGCAATTCGTAGATTACTGCTGTATGCGTAGGTTTACCTGTCACTGTGTCCTCTTGAACAGGTAAGTGTATCATCGGCTGTACTCAAGGCAGCTGCGCACCATTATGGCTCACAGTGTGACAAGCCCAACAAGGAGTTCATGCTGTGCAGATGGGAAGAAAAGGACCCTAGGAAGTGTCTGGACGAAGGGAAGAAAGTCAATGAATGTGCAATTAACTTCTTCAGGTACTCACTCTTCATGTGACACTTAAGCGTACACTCTAAAGCTGTTTGTCTCTGTTAAAGTGCCTTTCATAAGTACAAATGTATGAGGGCAAGCTATTTTAATTTTACATTTTAAATTGTAAGTAGGTCACTAGGGAATTTTAAGTTTTACGGTTAAAATAAGTTTTTGGGAATATTTGCTGTGTGCATACATTAGACTGCTGTGTAGTGAATAGTGATCTTGTGTATCTTGTCCTGTGCATTTATGCACATAGTTTATTAATGGCAGAATAAGACCAACTTTCAAGGTAGAATAAATAGAAAATACATTTACTTCAGTAATTTTAGAAAAAAGTGTATAATAAACACACACACGTACATAAATACATATCTGTATATATCCCCCTTTTGACACATGGGTCATCCCATTGGTCAATTTACAAAGAAGGAAAACATGAACTTTGTCAGACACGGCTGATTTAGGTGACGGCGCCTTACTCCCTCAGTAAGGGAGCACCCCTCCTTTCTCTGTGCAGCCTTTTCATCTGGTGTGGCTATGTGCAGTAATAAATGTACATAATATTTATTACAAAATCCAGAAATCACAATTTTAATAATTTGTGTGTTATAGCTGCAAATATGTTAATATTTGGAACAATAGCCTTTGTTTGCAATTACAGAGGTCAAACGTTTCTTGTAGTTTTTCACCAGGTTTGCACACACTACAGCAGGGAAAGAGGTTGTTCCCCAATATCTCGCAATACATGACCCCGGTCATCCTCTCCTTAATACAATGCAGTTGTCCTGTCCCATGTGCAGAAAAAACACCCCCAAAGCTTGATGCTTCCACCCCCATGTTTCACACTAGGGATGGTGCTTTTGGGATGGAACTCATCATTTTTTGGCCATCAAACACGGCGAGTGGAATTAAGACCAAGAAGTTCTATTTAGGTCTCATCTGATCACAAAAATTTCTCCCATGACCTCTCTGGATCATCCAAATGGTCATGAACAAACTTAAGACGGGCCTGAACGTGTGCTGATTTAAGCAGGGGAACCTTCCGGGCCATGCATGACTTTAAATTATGACATCTTAGTGTATTACCCACAGTATCCTTGGAAACAGTGGTGCCAGCTCTCTTCAGGTCATTGACCAGCTCCTCCCGTGTAGTTCTGGGCTGATTCCTCACCTTTCATAGGATCATTGGTACTCCACAAGGTGAGATCTTGCATGGAGCCCCAGTCCGAGGGAGATTGACAGTCATGTTTAGCTTGTGTCTTTGGACAGCTCTTTGGTCTTTGCCATGTTAGTAGATGGGGTCTTGCTGATTGTGTGAGGTGGACAGGTGTCTTTATGCAGCTAATGACCTCAGATAGGTGCTTTTAATTTAGAATAATAAGTGGAGTGGAGGTGGACTTTTTAGAGGAGGACTAACAGGTCTTTGAGGGCCAGAACTTTTGCTGATTGGTTGCTGATTGGCAGGTGTTCAAATACTTATTTGCAGCAGTAACACACAAATAAATTATTTTTAAAAAATCATTAGATTTTTTGCTACATGGCAAGTTTTGCTACATATATAAACAAGTTGCACTAAATAAGTGCACTAGTCAAATGTAGCAGATCAGAACAATTGTTCTGGACAAAAGACATGATAATAGGGTACCAGATGTGATTTGACTGCTGTCCAAAAGACATGATAATAGGGTACCAGGTGAAGCGTGGAAGCTGCTGTCTTTAGGAGATGTTCTGCAGGAGTGAATAAAAATAAATGTAAAGTGTACCAATTATGGATTTCTCACATATCGAGTGCCTCCCAACGGCATAACAGTGGTTCCTCTTGGGCTATTGACAGCAGAGGGTAACGATGACTCTGGCAAATGGTACAGAGCATTCGATATGCCACAGTGGACCTGATGGTAATGGTACTAACAGGATAACACTCTACCTCATCGTGCAAGGGTGGTGCTCCTGAAACCACTCAAGCATTACAGTGACTTTGGTGTCCTTCCCTTGCCAGCAAACTCGTCCAATTTCAATCCAGTGGAGCACTTTGGGGAATACCTGCATTGCCAGGTTCAATGTGCTGACCCACCACCCCTCAGTCTCAGGCACCTTGGCACTCTGCTACAGTTGGAGAGGTCATGAGTACAACAGCCAGTGTCTAATTTATATAATAAATAAGTATATACACTCACTGACCACTTTATTAGGTATGCCTGTCCATCTGTTCATTAACGTAAATGTCAAATCAGCCCATCACATGGCAGCAACTCAATGCATTAAGGAATGTACATGGCCAAGACAATCTGCTGCAGTTCAAACCGAGCATCAGAATGGGGAAGAAAGGTGATTTTAGTGACTTTGGTTGTTGGTTCCAGGTCTGAGTATTTCAGAAACTGCTAATCTACTGGGATTTTCACACAGAACCATCTCTAGGGTTTACAAACATGACCACATTGTACCCATCTTCTGATGGCTACTTCCAGCAGGATAACATGCCATGTCATAAAGTGCGAATGATCTCAGACTGGTTTCTTTAACACAACAATGAGTTCACTGTACTCTAATGGCCTCCACAGTCACCAGATCTCAGTCCAATAGAGCACCTTTGGGATGTGGTGGAACGGGAGATTCGCATCATGAATGTGCAGCTGACAAATCTGCAGCAACTGCGTGATGCTACCATGTCAATATGGACCAGACTCTCTGAGGAATGTTTACAGTACCTTGTTGAAACTATGTCACAAAGGATTAAGGCAGTTCTGAAGGCAAAAGGGGTCCAACCCGGTACTAGCAAGGTGTACCTAATAAAGTGGCTGTAGTTTTCCTGTCATTGGAGTGTTATGTACCAGTGCCCAGGTACACAACTGTAATTGATTGCCGTGGTCAGTTTGTTGACCTCCTTCCATCCAGCCAACAGAACAATAGAACGGCTGACACAAACTGTGCTTGACAGAAGATCTCTAACTGTAGCCCCAGCTGGACAGATTCTTGTTTGGTGAGCCACACTCAGCTCAGTAGTGATATAGGCAACACCAGCACTGCTGGTTCCTGACCAGCTAGAACGGTCAGTGAGGGCCTTGTGTCAGAGACTGAGCAGTGGTAAATGGGTCTGAAGAGTTGAGCTTGTGGCAAAGTGCATATTGCATGTCAGCTGTGACACATTGTTTTTTATATAATTACACATTCTGTAATTAAGATATGGCATGCATGTATAGAATAGGTTTAAATAATGCACCCGCTGAACGTGAGTGCATGCCAGGACTGCTGAATCAGAATGCACAAATGTCAGACACAAGGATCCAAGGAATGCAGGTTCCTTTTCTTTAACATTGTGTGTGTGTGTGTGTGTGTGTGTGTGTGTGTGTGTGTGTGTGTGTGTGTGTGTGTGTGTGTGCGCGCGTGAGCGTTCGTTCGTGCAATTAGCAGCCACAACATTAAACCCACTACTGACAGGTGAAGTGAATAACGTTCATTACCTTGTTCAAATGGCACCTGCATCGGAAATGGACCATGGAGCACTACACACTAACCCTAACCAGAATACACTACACACCCTAACCAGGATGAACTATGATAGGATGGCATGCCAGCATGACGCTCTGGCATGTGGGCATGTACCACCTTCATACACGATGCTGCACACCAAGTACATGTATTTGGGTCAAATGCATTACCTAATGGCAGTTGTCTCTTTTAGCAGGCTAATGCACCCCTTCAAAAACTGTTCAGGAACGGTCTGAGGAAAATGATGGAGTTCAAGGTGTTGACTTTGCCTCCAAATTTCCCAGAAGTCAGTCTGATTGAGCATTTGTGAGATGTGCTTGGAAATGAAGTCCACCTTGCATGACTTAAAAGTTAACAGCTGCTGATGTCTTGTTGATGCATATACCAAGACACTGTTAGAGGTCTTGGGGAGTCTATTCCACGATGAGTCAGAGCTGTTCTGCTGGCTCAAAGGGAATATGCACAGTACTGAGCTGGTGCTTTAATGCTGATCGCTGTATTAATGAATTACAGGTCAAACAGCGATGCTATAATAAATGTAATCATTTACACTCCCCATCAAAGTTAATGATTAAACAAAATTTCTGAAGATAAAATGTGCCTAGATAGCCCATATTTCCATATAGCCCAGTTGCCAGTGTGACATTATCATGATGCATGACTAAATCCCGTAATTATGTGTTGACCCTTCAGTGTCTGGTTGCTCTGCATACATCCTGAGTTGACCATGGAGATCTGCCCCCTGGCTGAGTCTGTGTAGGAAGTGGTCTGCTTCGTTTCAGTCTGGGTAATGACGGGCATTTGGCTCTAATAACACGGTGACGCCTCTGTGCTGTGACTGGGGTCTGTCATTAAAACAGAAAACAGCTTTTGCTGGACGTCCACAAATCTCTTAACCGCTTGCCTAGGATGGTGGAATAAACTATTTTGTCTGCTGCGTAAACATGGAAGGAGCAGGGAGCTGGAGAACTGGCGTACAGGGCAGAGGGCCTTCAAGACGCTAAAGAATCAGCCTTATGAAAACAATTCAAAAGATGCATATCAATACCGGAACCAGAAGGGAATTGCTAGTTACTGCTTAGTTCCATAATTAATATTAGCAAGTTATACTTGTTGCATTGGAGAGAAAAAAAAAACAACCTTTATTTAAATTTTACTATTCTGTAGTGATTGACTATGAATTCTGCATCTCCTATGATGTCCATGATGGGCATTATTGGAACCCATGATAGCCACGGCCGTTAATGATAAAACAGTTGGAAATAATGATCATTTATTCAAATAATCTCAATTATTAGTACTTATTTAACATTTCCTCACACATCCACATGTTGCCAGCAGATAGTGCTTTTACCAACAGTTCTTCTGCAGGCAGATTAAGGCGAACTGTGCTGAGGCCTTCACCGAGTACTGGACGTGTCTGGACTACTCCAACCTGATTGAGCTTCGGCGCTGCCGTCCGCAGCAGAAGGTGTTTGATGACTGTGTGCTGGAGAAACTTGGCTGGGAGAGACCCCAACTGGGGGACCTGTCCAAGGTGAGACGCCACTCTAATGTGACCACGGCACCCTCTGCTCATGCTCCTGGCATAGTGGGTGAAGTGTGTTCATATCTTATTGCTGAAGGGTTGGCCACATCCTGATTAGAGTTTTCCTGGGGTCCATGTTGTAAGCAGAAAACCACATCAGTTGCTGTAATTTAGTCGGCTTTCTTCAGACCTTCAGTGTCTTCTCTCTTAGGTGACCAAGGTTACTACCTCTCGGTCCTTGCCGGAGAACCCCTACCACGCCAGACCCAAGCCACCACCCAACCCCGTCACTACTGATGCTCCACTGGAGCCCTCCAAACATGGAAGCCGCTTGTTTTTCTGGAACTGGTGAAGAGGGATTCCTCGGTGTTCCCTTCAACGCCCTCTACACCAGCCACTTCCTCCCCCTCAGACATTTCCAGATCTCAGTGCACAGTTGTACACAGTTCACCAGCCACAGTGTGGCTTACAACAACAAAGCTTACTGATGTGTTAATTAAATGGATTTAACTTAATCTGCCTTGATTTTTGTTCTGTCTTTTCATCCTCTGATCTTTCCAGCACCTGTTATAAGTATTGCAGGAGATTAATTTGTAGGGAACCAATTAATTGATAAGGCTTGTATGTTCATTTATTGAATTCTTATTGGTGAATGTTGTTAAATATAAATATATGGGGTGCTGATTGATAACTATATCCCAAAAAAGCTTTTAATTATTTGAAATAGTATTTCAGAGTTTGCTGTGTTAACATGCAAACTGCTCATCTTTTACAGGGATTTTCCATCTGTTTTCAGCCAGTACTTAACTGGAAAGCTCAATATATGCCTGGTTTGTTAGTGGTGCATAGACTCTGAAATAATAGTTAAAATAACTAATCACATGGAAACATGAAGCAATCAAAAAACAAAAGCATGAAACAGGACATGGCTAGAATGCTTGTTGAGCTGATTGGTGCTCTTTAAGAGTGATAAATCTCTTGGGGAAATAAGGGTAATGGGGTGATACCCAGAACTTGGTTTGAGGGTACAAACATGCTGAGGGTGACCCACAGGCCCCTTGGCTCCCATGGTTTGCTGTAAATGGCTGCTTTCACATGCTTTGCAATTGCCCCCCTTCTCTAACCTCAGTTCATTGTTAAGATTGCATTTTTTTAATAGAGGCCTGGTCTGCTGGCTGGTCTTCACCTTCTGACAACACAGCGGTGACATGGTGTGTGTGTGTGTGTGTGTGTGTGTCCGTGTGTGTGTGTGTGTGTGTGTGTGTAAAATCCAGACTGAGACTGGGTAGTGTCAAGGACCTCGGGGGTGAGGGTTCAGTACCTTCGGGCTGAGGCCAATTTCCTTCGGTGCTCCCCTTTCACTTCCTGTTTTGAGGTCTGCCACCGGAGGCTCTGTGCAACACAACTCCAGTTCAAAGAGCCATTGCAGTAGAACAGACCTGCCCTGCGCTCCTGTTCAGCTGCACCACTGCAGACCACCTTGGGCCACCGCACTGCCACAGGCCACAGCACTGCCCAGTATAAATAAAACTGATGGGCTGAGCTCAAAGCTCTGTTTTCCAGCATGTTTGATTAATAGATAGAATACCTAGCACTTTTTGGCTAGGTTTTAAACATAGATTGAGCTTTGTCTTGGATTAAATTTTACTGTTAATAAGTAATCTTTTTTTACGAGGTAAGCTGAGCTCTAGAATCATTACATGCCAGTCTGCATTTTTTATTCCACTGTGTGCGCAAAAGGGAACCCTTAACTTACTTTTCAAAACATTTGTTGGACAAGTGTGGTGACTGCTAGATGTCGGATGAATGACAACCTTAGGTTAGACAGTAGAAACAGACTATCAAAAACATGGGCAAATGCTTCATTGTTCCATTGTACAATGAAAACCCATTAAACAACTACCTACATAATTAATGTACGACAATCCATACTGATATTTTATTGCAGAACTTATGTCGCATACATTGTGACATGATTTTCTGTGAACTATTTGCTCTGATCCCTTCTCTTGTTCATACATAAAACTTCCTGTGAAACAGTTGTTTTTGACCCTGGCCAATATATCTTAAAAATCCCCCTTGAATCCCCAAGGTGTGGTCCAGTCCGGCGGCTTGTGCAGGAAGCTGCTGACAGTGCAGGCTGTGACCTCGTCCACACCACTGCAGTGCATGGGGGAGGTCTGCAGGCAGTGGGCAGGGCCGGGGGCTCGTGGCAGTCCAGGTTCAGACCCTAACACCGGAAAGTGGGGTCAGCGTCGGCTGACACAGCCCCGGCACAGGAAGCTCACTCTGGCAGCGGAAAGAAATACAATACAGGAGTTTGATAAAGCAACAGCCCGCCTGGGACTTCACTGTGATAGAACATTCAAACAAACCAGCTCATTCGTAGCACTATAGTGTCAATATTCTTATTGTTTAGCTCCCACTTTGACAGGTTAAAAATAAACATTTAAAGTATGATAGGAACAAACAGACTCTCCTGTGGTCATGGGGACAGATTGCCGCATGCCCAGGGCCTGCTCCAACCTCTCCATCTTCCCTGTGGTCCACTAAACCCACTCCATGCTGTACAACGTGTGGAAGTGTAGATCTTCATATGAATAACATTCAACTGTTAATTGGTAAGACTTACACGGTTCGGTTTCTTGAAGGTTAAGGTTAGCTAGCTACCAGTTGTACCAGCTGTTCTGTTTGTTAATGCAGAAAGCAAGGCATAGTCTGTAAGTGTTTACTTTAGGTTTCCCCCCTGATCCGTGGCGCTGAGAGCTGCTTTCATGTTTCCTTTTAAAATGTCCACTCAGAGTAGCTTTGAACTCGCATGCAGGTCGAACTCACATGCACAGCCTGCCGCAGCCTGTAGACACAACTCTCCAGATGGCTCTCCTCAGAACAATGCATGCGTATATTGGGATAATGCAAAGTTTGATCCATACCATATGTATAATGAAGCTTGCATTTTTAATGAGATTACTGTCAGGCATTTGACAGCAGAGAATGACTTAGTTCACTGACACACAACCACTAAACCACAGATGTGAGGGCGATCGAAAGGAGCATGAATTTCTTGACTATTCAGGAGCCGGTTCCTTCCTAGAAGATAATCTTAATTTACACTGAGTCCTCAATGTATGTTCATCTAATTTTCTCATGGAACAGTTGAATCGATTAAGCTCTGGGTCATATGATTGCCTTGGGGAACCTTCACTTGGATTACTGCTGGACAGAAACTTAACTGAGGGAGGATGGCAGAGATTATTGCTGCTTGATGAGGTGGATTTTCTAAAGTGCCCTGCACTGTTCCTTGCCACCCATACATGTCAAATGGTGATATGTATATTTCCAAGGTTTTCAGAGTAAGAGTATTAATCCTGGACCAGATCTTTTGCCACTTGTGAATCAGCTACTTGACCAGACAGAGAGGCAGAGTCTAGATATTTTGAAGGCTAAGATAAATATGGGCCAGTGAGCTATGAATGTTTCATGAGTGCCTCAATATGAACCTCAGACCTCCTGCGGAGATATTCTTTGAGAATACCTGTGTTCTACAGTCTGGCACTGGGCCGTGTTATGTCTGAGATGGCCCATATTACCAGGTTCTGCTGCAATGCACCTCACTGAAGAGGGAATTCAAGGTGTCTGGCAGCTGATGGCCACTACGCCCCAGGCTGTTTGCATTCCATGCAGTGCGCTACTTCTGTGCTTGAAAAGGTTTGTGAAAGGTCTGTTGTGCAACATTTGTGTTAGGGTGAGCAGAGTCTGGCTGTGAGTCAAGGTAGCACAGATGAACGGTCGCTCTGAAACACCTGAATGACTCTTCACCATATGTATCTTTTATCCTTTAATGTAGTACAGCTTTCCAAGTCTTTGAATTATTTCACCACAAGTCCAGAAGGGACTTTGCTATGCTTCCAAATATATGCAGAAATGAAAGGGAATATAACGGTGCGGTATGAAAGGGGGAAGCTTGATCTGTAAATCTTGTTTTCATGAAGCCAAAAATGTTTGTTCTTTTGAAAAGGACCAACACAGTCATTGGTTTGTCCAAACCTGCATGGGGCAGTGTGTTATGACATGAGTCGTCTAAACAGTGCTTGCACGCCCACAGCTGCTGTCACTCCGCTACACATGTGCTGATGTATGTATGATGTATGCCAGTCGCTGTGAGATTAGCGATGACATTTTAGACTGTATGCAGAAGATGCATGTATGACAGTATGTACAGAAGAAGCCGTCTTGATAAATGTATCAGTACATCATCTGTATACAGCATTTGATCAGAAATGAAAAATGCTGATATTTTATGTACTGTTTATCTTTGTAGGGCTGAAAAACATTAGCATTTGGCACCATGTTATATTATCTCGCAATCCTTCGCAGGAGGCTCATGGATACACATGAGGTGAAGAAAAGCACCCGGGGCGGAAGTGACTTCATGCTGTACTATAGAGAGATACGTAAACAAACAGCAGGGCTGATTGATCACTGGTTAGAGGAGGTTCCAGTGAGTGACAGGGCCAGCTGCTGACAGCTGGAAGGGGGTGGTGAAGGGTGCTGTGGGTTTGAGAAGAAGGAATCCTTCCAGGCTCTGTTTGTGTTGGCCCGTGCCCAGGCCTTCATTATTCCTCCTGAGATACTGCCTGCAGCACTGTTTATAGCCTCAGCCTGTGCTGGTCACATCCATTTCTCTATGTCTGTCTCCTGCTCTCATTCTAGTCTCACTTTGTTTCTTTCTCTCTCTGTCTCCCTGATCTCGTTCGCTCACTGTCTGAGAGGCAGTGTGACATATGCTGCTGTTTGTTGAAACTTCAGCCCTGATCAATCACTTTCCCTCACCAGAGGTGGAGTAGCCTTGCAGCACATCCATAAGTTCTGGAGCCATCCAAACTCCCTGTGTACCTCCACCCCCCCCCCCCCCCCCCCCACCCCCCCTCAGTGCTCTGGCTCTTTGCAGGCATACAGACGTCACATCCCATGACTTTCAGTTTCATTTTATTCTTCTAGCTTTGATGCCATGTCTTGTATCCGTGCTCTGATGGCAGTCATTTGGTTTCTCTAAACATCTCAGCATCAGTCCAGGTTCTCTTCTCAGATGCGTAGACTCCAGACCACTGCTCTGCACAGGGAGCTCTTCTCAGCTTGTTTCATGGTCTCAGCCCATGTGATGCTTCAAAACGGACAGCCAATGAAGTGAAGTTATCATGCCTTTTCTCCTACAAGTGGTGCGTGCGGTTTGTTGGGAGAGGCACGGCAAGAGTGGAAGAGGAGGAGCTGCATGATGAAGACATTCCTGCCCGGTGCGCTCATCTAAACAGGCTGAATTAAAGTCAGCCTCTGCTCAACTTCTGGCCATGTATCTCATCGGGTTCGCCACACTGATTCAGTTTCCTGCACACGTCAAGGTGTGTTAGGTTATCCCTGCTGCTCAGGTTTCCAAGGGCATGGTGGGCTATCAGTCACGTTGAGTCAGCGTTCCACCAAACACACACACACACACACACACACACACATGCTGCAGAAGCCTGAGAGCACCACCAACGTGTCTTAATCTGGTCTGCCTCAAAAGAGAGCCTCAGTTTGTGACTCCTGTCCCTAAAGTTCTTGTGACATTGTGTGGAAACATGTAAGAGATCTGTTCATGTGGAAATGTTAAATCTTTCACTGTTGTGTCAATTTTTTTTTGTTTTTAGGGCAGTGATGCTGTATTGGTCAACTGGAGTCAGGGTTCCAGGCATCTGTAAAGCCTGGGTTTCTTGGCTTTCCAGTTTGCAGTGCTGCAGTTTATAACCTGAGCAGCAAATCTGTCTGACATCAACTTCCAAACCACAAGTCAAAGTGTATGGTTGTGTGTGTGTGTGTATGGTTGTGTGTGTGTGTGTGTGTGTGTGTGTGTGTGTGTGTGTGTGTGTGTGTGTGTGTGTGTGTGTGTGTGTGTGTGTGTGTGTGTGTGTGTGTCGGTGGAGAGCATGTATTTAGCCCTTATGCCAGCCAAATGTCATGATTATAGACAAATGTTGTGAGAATTGGCTAGTTTCCACAAGAGGAAAAAACCAAATTAATCAAAAAGATTCCCTTTGGGGGAAGGTTATGGAGGATAAAGTTCAGGCACAGGCGTCACATTACTGAGTGACAGTCACAAGTCAGTGGAAATAACCCACCAACGGTGTTCAGGTAGCTACAGGAACAATTCTGCGCTATCCCCGCCAGAACAGCTGGACCATTTCCACAGCAACTATGAGGACATGAGGAGAGGATCCAGCCTGCGATGAAGTCCCCAGACGGGATCCAGCCTGCAACAGAGTGACCAAAGATGATCCAGCCTGAGACGGATTCCCCAGAGAGAATCCAACCTGTGACCGATTTCCCAGAGAAGATCCAGCCTGTAACGGAGTCCCCAGTGATTATCCAGCCTGTTAGCCAGAGAGGATCCAGCCTGTGCAGCAAACTACGTGCATTTACCACGCTCCCCTCCAGTGGTGTCATCCGAATTCCTCTACAGATGACATTTCCATCAGCCATCCCGGAAGTGCTTAGAAGGATGTGTGGATTAGGTCATCCTGGTCAGTGCTGCATGTTAAAGGTGTGCATTATTTTAAGAGAGTGTACAGACAGGAAAGGCCGAGACACATCCAGTAGGGGATCTTACATGAATTTCTCCAAATCAGGAAAGGGAAAAAGCTTTGGTCTCAGTGCCATGAAGGTGCATTGTGTTATCGAGTTATTTTGTACTTATATTTCAGTACAACTTCAAAGTATATCATCGTCAAAGTATATAATTTCCTTGTCCACCTAAAAGTATATAGTATAGTATATACATATTGTACATAAATTATTGTACATCATTATTTTTTTTCAATTATGCATTAGGTCACAGCATCACTCAAGCACCAATTACAAAACAGCGCTGCAAATATTCCAATGTCTTTCAGCATAGGAAGTGATGTGAAGGTTCTGTTGGTCTCTTTTTGTGATATGTTTGTTATAAAATAAAAGGATAATGCTTGTGTCATGACCAACATCAAAACAGTCGAGGTTTATTTATTTATTTATATTTATTCAAATAAGCACAAAAAGAAATTGGTATCGGCATGAAATTTAGCTAAGTAAAAACTAGATTCCAAACAGATAATATATCCAAGTATCTGTAAAATATTCAGATATTTTGATAAACACATGTAACTGAGCAAATCTAGTAACGTCCCACTTGTGCGAACTAGTCTTTTGGTGCTTGTTATGACACATACTAACATATGATGTTCTTTTCTTTGTCTATTTTACAACGTAGCTACTATCTTGAGGTTGTAGTGTCTTATCCGTTGCAGAAGCAAGCATAGTGAGATGCATCCAATTGCACAGCCGGAGAGCCAACTGCAGTTCTAGACCTGCAGTTTTAGACCTGCAGTTCTAGACGTGCTGTAGTTTTAGACATGCGCCACCTAGCGGCTCGGAATGTAGCTAACGACAGCCAACTGCAGTTCTAGACCAGCAGTTCCAATGCATGCCGTAGGCTCAGGGGCTTGTATATTGTAATAATCCATTGTATAAAGAGTTTATTTGTTAAATATGCCCATTGATTCTCAATTGTTTTAGCCAAATCTCTAACATTTGACAAGTTTTAAACGATAATGTACACCACATTTTGTATTTAAATAGAAGTAGTACGCCTCATTTTCCCTGTTCTTTTAGGGAGTTTGGATTAATTTTGTCATTTACACACACAGCTTGTCTCCTGAAGATATTTTATTTTTAATTAAACTACTGGATTACTGGCATAGGCTATTTTATATTAAATCAGCAAAAATTGCATAATGTCCGGATGCTTTCAGTGAGTAAGCATACGTTTCCAGAATGTTAGGAGTGATTTATTTTACTTGTATACCTTCATTGGCATGCAACTAGCAAATATTATGTGATACTTGGGGTTTTTCGCTCACACGCCACACATCCGATTTCTCACGCCGAAAAAAAATCTAGTTTATTTACCTCTCTCTCTCTCTCTCTCTCTATATATATATATATATATATATATATATATATATATATATATATATATATATATATATGATTCAATGAGTTACCAGTTCGCTCTGGCGCAAACACTGGCGATCGATCGATCGATCGCTATATAATACTTAATTTTTGTCCATTTTACGTTCGCCCCCCCCCCCCCGCAACAACTTACGTTCGCAGGACTAGCATTTCTCTCAAAGTCGAAGTAGCTATAAAGTAGCCATAAAGGTAGCCAGAGACACACTAACGCTAGCCAGATTCATCCTTCGTGACATAAACATTGCGATAACACAAACATGACCTTCAGACCGATCATATTTACATTTACATTTATGGCATTTAGCAGACTAAATATATGTCTATCATATATTAATATGCTCAATTGTATCAATATTCAGAACATAGTCTGGGTTCTTATGGGTTAATAATGATGGGAAAATGCTACTTTAGCTTGCTTACTACTTTTAGTATTAATAGTAGCGTAGTACGTGCTAATTTCCTTCCTTTAAGTTGTTTCAAATTTAATCAAAGCTACTAAATAGCCATAAAGGTAGCCAGAACTAATGAACTAAGACACACTAACGCTAGCCAGATTCATCACATAAACATTCATGACATAAACATTACGATAACCCAAAAATGACCTTCAGACATTATCATATATCTATCATATATTATTGCTGCTTATAAATATCATTCTTCCATCTGCTCCCGCGACATACTAAAACACTATCTGGATATTACGTTACATACATCTAAAACTACGGCACGTCTAGAACTGCAGGTCTAGAACTGCAGGTCTAAAACTGCGGTTGGCTCTCCGGGTGTGCAATTGGATGATGTAGAGCATAGTAGCCAATGGAGATAATCTATTATCATGCTAGCCAATCAACACCCTCGTATTATCAGTACAATTGTCAATGTACGAAGTAACGTTAAAAGAAACATACACACATCCACTGCTGACCACATGAGGCGGGAAACATTAGTTTTGTACATTTGATCAGCGTGGACAGTAGCTAGAGGTTGGAAACAGAGCTGCACTTTGTTAGACGGTCCCTTACGCCAGGTCCCTACGTGGCAGAGCGCTGTGATATGGAGTGATGTCTGTGGTTTATTGACGGCTGCGACCAAGCTCAGCTGCACGGCTCTCCGAGCACAAATAAACAGCTCACTTCCACGTTTGCTTTACCTGTTAACGTCAGACACTACACAGCCCAATTACAACTACCCCTCCACCCCTTTGTCGTTTTAATTGTGAAAGCGGCAGGTTTTGGGAATCAAAACTAAAATAACTCTTTTTTTTTTTACGAAGGAAAAATAAACATCGGAACATTTTTCCGGAGAGGAAACCTTTAGTTTACTATATGACATGTTTCTTAATAGTGCTAAAGTGTTCTGTGTTCTTTAAATAAACAACGTGGGGTTTTGCATAGAAGGGCATGAAAGAATGCAGGATTTCACTGGCTCTCACACACATGTCTGCAATTTGGCTGCCTTGTGTATTTTAGATGTTAAAAAAAGAGAAAAAAAGAAGCATTTCAAAGTAAACGAAAGAGCGCGAGTCTTATCCTCGTGGCAGCTGTGCTCTGCACCAAATCGCTTTCAGCTGATTGCTTGGGTAATGTCAAGTGATGCATTACGATACTCAGAAAACAACACAGCGCAAAAATAAATACGGCGGGGAGAAAATGTCAGAAAGGTTCTCTTGACTGAGCCTGGCCTTCACCTTCTTGACCCTCATTCTAACATACACACGCAAAAACACACACACTCTCTCTCTCTCTCTCTCTCACACACACACACACACACACACACACACACACACATACTGGTTCAGCGATGTAAAACTTTAAAATCAATGGATTTGGTTTTTTTGCTCCTACATTTCAGACTTAGTGGCATGTTGACAAGTGGCACTTATCCATACAGATTTATTTTGTTTAGTCCACAACCACTTCAGAAAAAATATTAATGAAAAGTATTCTTGCAGTCAAGATAATCATAAAATGACAGAACACTGCAATGGTCAATATAATCACCAATGCTGAACAACACTGTCAACAACGCTTTAAGTTAAGATTATATTAACACAAGTGTGTGATATACAGGTGTTCATCTACCACCTGCAAGAAAAATGCTGTGTCATTCCACTGACCATGAAGTAATGGATAAATCAGTTTATATTAATGATGGGGAACATTGCCAAAAAGTGAGCATTGACATTCATTTACCACTAAAAATTACTTTGGTTGGAAAGATGTGCTGATTTCACTCTCGTGTTTTCAGAGCTTTTTGACACTTTGCAGCAGCTACTGTTTCCTCATTTTTCATTTCAGCCAAAGCACCATTAAAAAAATGCCGTCTCCTGAGATTATGCTAAAGAGGCTGGGGTGTGCAAACAGCCCAAGTGCTTCCGACAGCTCCATCCATCAATATAACACAGCCAGACCCAAGATGACTCGTATTTTTGTGATTTGTTTTAATTATGCCCATAATCTGGAATATAAAAGCAGGGTTAATTTCATCACTCCGCATGCATGGTTGGATTAGTTTTGTGGCGTGCTTAAAATAAAAGTTTAATAAATGCAATATAAATGTAATGAAACTGATGTACAACTACACATATTCTGATGCAACAGGAACACAAACAAACAAAAAAACCCAACAGGCTCACAATCTAAACTGTAACCTCACAAACTTCTGAAATGCATGATTCACTTGAGAGGTTTCTCAATCATCTCATTGGTCCACGCTTGCGTCTCTCTCTGTAGTTTTCATTTGTGGACTACACTTCCAAAAAATCCTAACAGGTGACATTATTTAATACATGTTGCTGTCTCATCTACTGAAAGATTAAATGATCTTCATAGCACACTCTTGTCACTGTAAGAGGGAATGAATGCGGAGGAAGTAAAGGTCAAAATGGGTCATTCAAACGTACATGTTTTTAAGATGCTGATGTCACTCTGCACTTATGAGGCTGTGGCCGGTACAACTCACATTTAATCTGGCCACAGACAATAACTGCCTAATTATATAAATAATGTCATTGACCTAGTGCCTAAAAGTAAATACAGCATCAGTAATCCAGTATTAAGCTCAATGAAAAATCACAATTAACAGAGTAATGGTCTAGAATTTAATGCACACCTAAAGATCTAGGCATTATTTACTAGGTGTAATTTACTTTTGTTATAAAGGATGATAATAAAAAATATATAAAATATGATATTTCAGAGACATTTCCAGTATGATCCAAATGGAATGAACAGAACTGCCAGAACAGCCTCACTGGAATACACACACACACACACACACACACACACACACACACACACACACACACACACACACACACACACACACACACACACACACACACACACGCACACACACACAATGGATCTCTCCTAGTTCCAAAACTTTGTAATAGTACAGCTGGAGGCAGAGCTTTTTCCTTTAAGCCCCTCAATTATGGAATAGCCTTCCAGCTCCATCCCGAGATTCTGACACAGTTCCAATCTTTAAATCTAGACTTAAGATTCAAGTATTTAGTCAAGCCTTCAGTTAATATTCCCCTTGTAAGGTTTGGGGCTCAGGGGCCCACATACATTGAGATTTCTGGTCATCTCAGGTGTTGATGCTGTCATCCAGCTGTCATTGCATCACTCTAGTTGTGACAATGACTTGACTGGAAAGCAATGTCTCAGTGAGCCCTCATGACTGTGGTCACCTCAGAACCCCTCCCTTTAGTTATGCTGCTATAGATTAGCCTGCCGGAGCCACATGCTAATCACTGGCACGTGAGCTATGTACGTTTAAATCAATGGTGGTTTAAATTGATGTCCATACACTCAGTCTGTATTGTCTATCTTTTTGCATGCTTCAACCCAAGATGACTGCATGCAAGCACCTACAAGCACCTGGGAGATGGTCTGGCTTGCTCGTGGATGTACTGATGCCGGGGTTGGCTCACCATCTGCACCGAAGGGACTGTGACTACTTGGCCGGGGAACAAGAACCTTAACTATAACTGTAGAACCACCTTTTGTCCACAAATATGGACTTGTGCTAATGGGCCGCCCAATGGAGGATGGGTTCCCTTTTGAGTCTTGGTCCTGCCGAGGATTTTTCCTAATCCCCACCATCATAGGGAGTTTTTTCTTACCACATGTGCACACACACACACACACACACACACAAAAACTCTGATGCAGCTTGGCACCTGCAGGTAGCGAGTGCTCCGGGTCTACTAACTGGTCCAGGTGTAGCTATTTCACACACACACACACACACACACACACACACACACACACACACACACACACACACACACACACACACACACACACACAACACACACACACACACACACACACACACACACACACACACACACACACACACACACACACACACACACAAAAACTCTGATGCAGCTTGGCACCTGCAGGTAGCGAGTGCTCCGGGTCTACTAACTGGTCCAAGTGTAGCTATTTCACACACACACACACACACACACACACACACACACACACACACACACACACACATGCATGCACACATGCACACACACACACGCAATGGGGTCTTCTCCCATTTCCAGCCTTTGAACTTGGCATATCATAGGCCAGATGGCGATTTTGAACTATTGTGGTGATACCAAACTGGATTCAAAGCACAACAGGTTCACAGCATATAAGGTTCCCACTACATTCTTGTTTACACTGTCAGCGGTTGGGAGTCTGGAAGCATTTGGTGGCTTCGCATGCTGGGAACTATCAGATGAGATGCTTTTAAACTATTTTGCTATGGGCTCTATGGAGAGCTTTTCTGCACTGGAGAAATTAGTTCCTCTGGGCTCCAGGGTCTGGCTGCAGTGCAAGAAGAATAAACACAATGACAAGATCAGCCCATAGTGGCCCGAGCACACACACACACACACACACACACACACACACATACATTCAGAGTGTTTCTCATGAGGACCTGTCGAATGAGTTCCTCATGAGGAACTGTGCCCCAGGGTCCAGTGCCTGATACACACACACACACACACACATGCTCCACACACACATGGACTGCCAAAGCTTCACTGATGATGTAATGAGTGAAGAGGGTGGGTAAACAGGTTAAAGGTGATTTCAAAAGATTTTTGGGAAGGAGGTGTGGCATCCCAAGGTAATTAGTGCTGCTCTCACTCTACAACATGAGTGAAGAGTACACAAGACTTGAAATGACAGGCACCATTCCCCGTGAGCTATTATCCCAATGTGTTTGCGCTGAGCGTCACCATTACTCTGGCTAAGATCCCAGTGTGAGGCTAATGGCGGAAATTCCCTGCATATATGATTTGTGTAATTGTTCTTTTTTTAAATTGATTGCATATGAGCATGGCTGGTGCAGATTTTCTCCATCTTGGAGGTGATATCACATGGTCAGGAGTGTTCATCTGATGCAGCGATTGCTCTTGTTGGTCACGGTCAGGAGGCAGAGAGATAGTGGAGAGCTCAAGGTATTACTGCGTGGTTCCGCAGAGCTGCAATTGACCGCATGGGCCTGACAGCGCATCCGCCCCTGCTCCATGCAGGACACAGCCAGAACAACTGACTACAAAAGACTGAATGGGTTTGTGGAATCTTCTGACCAGCTTTGGAGTTTTCGTGTATTCCATGTCAACTAAGCTTCATAGCTTCCCAGGGTTAATTGTACATGGTGAATACCAGAGCCCTTGACCAGAGTTTGTATGTTAAACATGGCCCAGGCATTCTAGAAGATTCACACAATGGCCCAGGCATTCTGGAAGATTCATACAATGGCCAAGGCATTTTAGAAGAGTCACACAGTTTCTGCCAACTAAACATGCTGAAGTAGTGAACTAGGTTGAGAGTGTGCTGGAGAAAGGCAGACATCTTTACTACCTGTCTTCTTGAACAGTTCCCTTGGGTTTAAACAGTTACATAATGTGTAGAATGCCCCTCTGTCATCATACAGCTTCCTTGGTAAGAATGTTTTGTGAATGTCAAATAAAGCCATAGGGTACCCTGTGGCCTTGGTTCTAAGCAGGGCAGAGAGAAAGGCCCCATCCACATTAACCTAACTGCTTTATTTTTTGTATTTTGACAAATTTGCGTTTCCAGGAAGCAGCTGAGGTCAGCCTAGCATCTGTTGCTACTTATGTCCAAGATGCATGCACTGCTTTGTGTGTGTTGCTACAGCAACCAAGTCGCTGCAATCAGATCTGAAAGGCAGCATCTTCAAAGGCTTTATGACTTTATGAGTGTGTATATGTGTGTGTGCATGTGGGTGTGTATGTGTGTATACATATGTGTGTGCGTGTATGTGTCCAAATCCCAGTGCTTTTAGGTTAACCCATGTACCTATACAACACTGGAATGACCTCCGTCTTTCTGTGTGCCAGACATCATTCAGTACAACCCGTAATTAAGTATGAATATCAATTAGACTCCACAGACGTTTCTGACCAAATAAGGAGCACTAGGTTCCCAATACACATACTTCTCAAAGAGAAACGGAGAAACATAAAACAGAGAAACTAATCATGAAAAAAGCCAGATATCTAAAGATCCTCTGAGAATGACAACAGAAAAAAGAAACTACTGTCTCTAGTCACATTCCAAATGGACCTGAGAAAAGGTCTGGCAAGTAGACAAATGAAGACACGCTACACAGAAGCAAAAATGTGGTCTAAAAAGGCATCTCTCATCGTCTTACCAAAAAGACACCATGCTCAAACAGGGGTGTTCTGTTCTGCTGTTGCCTAATTAAGCCCTGTCATTTTACTGGATGTTTGACTCCAGTGACGGTGCTCCCACCCTGATCTTTCATTTCGCCTCTTGAACATAAGTGTACATTTATACACTTCCATTCAGGAAAGCCTTCTGGCCCCTGCCAGCACTGTCACCAAGGGAGGTTCCCGGAGCGAGTGATCAGCTCTGGCAGCCGAGCCTGTCTCGAGGACGTACATCTGCGCTCTCCCCTCTTGGCACGCGCTAACCGTTGTATCCTGTTGAAGGCTAATGGATCAATTAATCAATTTGACAGGCATGCCGTAGACTGAGATGCCTCCGCTAGTGTTTCCCGGACCAATGATTGGCCCATGACCAGGGGCTTGCTCTGACATGAGTACCTGCACGAGGCCCGCGTGTCACATGTTTGAGGGGGGAGAGACTTCGCTGGAGTCTCCTCCTCCTCTCCTTGGGTTGAGAAGACCACCCCTGCACTGGCCCTCCCGCAAAACTCAACCAGATGTGTAATGAGCTTGTCCGTGCCGGTAGTGGTAACTATTCTCCCCTGTGCCATGACTGCCATGTTCTGCAGAGACCTTGTGGTCCTTGCTGACTTGGTTCTCATTTGACTTGGTGCAATTATTGGCCCAGAGTTACTTCTACACTGCAGGCCAGCTGAGCCAGTCTCATCACTGATGAAGCCTCCGTCCAACCCAAAAACTGCATACGATTCTCCTTTCTCCTTTTCTCCTTCAATTTCTCTCCTTTTTCTTTCCTTCTGGAATTGTTTTTATATACGAAAGACTTTGTTTCCATTTCTGTTGACACAAGGAGTTAATTTCACATTCAACCCTGACACAAGTGCATGCACAGACATACCCTCACACACATTTCTACATTTCAACTGTTGTTTTGAATTAGTGAAATAACTGCTGTCAAACAACATCATCATTCCTTCTCACCACCCACCAACCTTCAGGATAGGACAAGCGTGTATCAGAATGATGCGACCTCAAAGGATAGGCCAATCACAGCACACTATTAAAGGATAGGCCAATCACAGCACACTATTATTCCTGGCAAGCCAATGTATCTGGGCTGGCAGCTGCTCATGACCATTTTTGTAGCTTCATGGGGAGAACGATGTGACAGGTTCCTCCTGACGTCAGGAGGTTGTGTTGCCTTCTTTGGAGTGAGACAGCAGAACACACAACTAAAGTTCAGCAGGTCCTCTTCCCTGCTCTGGATGCCATTCTAAAGTCATACACTTCATCTGTTATGAAATCCATGTCAAAAACATATGCCTCAACATAATTCAATATAAGCAATTAAGGGTAAAAATGTGAGATGACTGAGGGTTACACATGTCTGACACAGTGTTTGGGTTACACATGTGTGACACAGTAGTAGGGTTCCTCATGTCATACACATTGGTAAGATTAGTCATGTCTGATACAGTGGTAGGGTTACACATGTCTGACACAGTGTTTGGGTTACACATGTCTGACAAAGCGGTAGGTGTCCATGTGTCTTACACATTGGTAGGCTTACACATGTCTGATACAGTGGTAGGCTTACACATGTCTGATACATTGGTATGTGTCCATGTGTCTTACACATTGGTAGGCTTACACATGTCTGATACAGTGGTAGGCTTACACATGTCTGATACAGTGGTAGGTGTCCATGTGTCTTACACATTGATAGGCTTACACATGTCTCATAGAGTGGTAGGCTTACACATGTCTGATACAGTGGTATGTGTCCATGTGTCTTACACATTGGTAGGCTTACACATGTCTGATACAGTGGTAGGCTTACACATGTCTTACACATTGGTAGGCTTACACATGTCTTACACATTGGTAGGCTTACACATGTCTGATACAGTGGTAGACTTACACATGTCTGATACAGTGGTAGGGTTACACATATCTGACACAGTGGTTTTGTTACACGTCTGATACAATGGTAGAGTTGCATATGTGATAGTGGTAGGGTTCCATGTGTCCAACAGTCAGTCATAGTCAGAGGCAGCAATGCGATATTGAGCACTTGCACATCTTAACAAAAAAAAAAAGTTATTCATATAGTGCTTTTTACAACAGTTGTTGTCACAAAGCAGCTTTACAAGTGTCCGAGTCCAAGCCCCCGGTGAGCATCCTAACAGTAATGAGTTACAGTAGTCTAATCTGGAGCTAACAAAGGTGTGAACTAATTTTTCTTTATTATGGTGGGGTAATGCATTTCTTAGCTTGCCAATGTTACGGAGATGTAAAAAAGCTATCTTTGTAGTATTATATATGCATTTATCAAATGATTGGTATGACGCTGGGATTTTTGGCTACAGAGCCAGGTGTAATGGGGTAGTCTGAGAGATTTAGCATTAGATCTGGTGTTTTCCGTCTTGCAGCTTTTGGGCTCCGAAGGAGAACCTCCATTTTGTCACCATTAAGTTGGAGGAAGTTTAGAGACATCCAGCATGTCTCTCTTTTGCAGGCCTCAATTTTCCCTAAACTGGATTTGTCATCAGATTTGGCTGATATGTAAAGTTGGGTGTCATCTGCATAGCAGTGAATGTTGACACCATGTTTGCTTATAACCAAAGGTATCAAGTATTCACATTCATTACTTGTGTAAAAGTATAGATACCAGTGTTTAAAAATACTTTTGTAGAAGTGGAAGTAAAAGTGTACTGGTTTCAAAACTACCTAAAGTATAAAAGTAACAGTAATGTAAAGACAAAAACGAAGGCCATGTCACAGGGCCTATAGGACACTTCTCCACCTCCCCCAAAAACATAAAAGCCAAAATGACTATAATGTTATTATAAATGTTAATGTTAAAAAAATAGGGATGCAATAGGCTAACTGTTTCAGCCGCATGTATGGCCCTTAAAATTTATGCATTTTAGAAAAATGCTAATTTATTAAAACCATATTGTCACGGTGGCAAGGGAGGGGCAGCGAGTGAATGATGCACCGCACAAAACATGACGACAAATACACAGATGACAAGACAATTCAAAAAGTGCTTTTGACATATAGCTGGTTAGCTGGACACCAGCCTCCTTGCTGGTGTTTAGTTGGGACATGTCTCTTGAGTTCTCGAGTCTCTGCCATGAACATCTTCATACTAAGCTACTCATGTCTGCTATCTCATTGCTGGAATGTGAATTGACATGTGTGATGAATTGCGCACAAAGCAATAGGTTGTGGAAATGGTATATGTTTATATTTCTGATCCCACAACAATCAAATCCACTCTATCTGGTTGTCGCGATTTATCTGGATAGTTTTTTTTTTAATGATGACAAGCCAGATTGAGAACAAGCCAAAACGAAATAGGAGTAACAAAGCAATTTCTAAAACGTAAGGAGTAGAAAGTACAGATAGTTGCACGAAAATGTAAGTAGTACAAGTAAAAAGTTGAAGTATTTGTACTTCCTTACTTGACACCTCTGGCAGTGGCGGCTGGCCAATATGGGGCGCTAGGGCGCCGCCCCATTAATATTGTTCCGATATTAAAATGAGTTCATTATAAACTGCGATAGTGAGGAAATTATTTAGTCACACTGTGTGTTTAAAGCATGTTTGAATTTATTAAAAGAGTAAACAATTACTCAATTACAATTTATTAAGAGAGTAAACACATAACTGTATTTAATTGCTTACATTGTGCACACTTCCTGTGTGCGGTGCGCCAGTCTAATGAGATCGCATGTAGATGCATAAACTTTTGCCAGTGATCTGAGGCTGCAGTTTAATTGGTTGGTTTCAGATTTTCCACGGGGCGCAGCTCTCTGCGCCCTGGACACACCCACTCTTGTTGGTAGTGTCAGTCAGCGGCGGTTCGTTAAAGCTAGGTTTATACTTAGCGGTGTATAATCCAGGTTCAGAAAGTAAAAGTCCTCACCAGGATATTGCTCAGCAGAGGTGGGGACTCGAGTCACATGACTTGGACTCGAGTCAGACTCGAGTCATTAATATTAAGACTTTTGACTTGACTTGAAAAAATATTCAGAGACTTAGACTTGACTTGGACTTTTACACCAATAACTTGGGACTTGAATTGGACTTGAACCTGTTTACTTGCAAAGACTTGATTTTTTTTACCCCAAATCTAAATTTTAAAACGCATATTAATATTTATAAAGTGCGCCCCATTAATTTCATTTCCGTCCTTCTGACGCAGACCGGTCCTCTGCTTTTCCACACTCTGTACGTGTGTGTGTGCATGAGCTGCAGCACAACCAATCAAATGGGGCGGTCAGCGAACGTAAATTTTTACCGGACGGGGTGTAAAATGGACACAAATTAAGTATTATATCGCGATCGATCGATCGCCAGTGGTTGGTGCCAGAGCGAACTAGTAACTCATTGAATCATAGATGTGGATCAGAGGTAAATAAACTAGATTTTTTTCCGGCGTGAGAAATCGGATGTGTGGCGTGAGAGCGTGTGAAGACGGTCAAATGCGTGTGTCTCACGCTCAATGCGTGAGAGTTGGCAACCCTGGGTTCTGTATCTGAACTCGGGGAAGAGAGCCTCTCTCTGTCACCATCATATCCAGTTCTATCTCAGCATGGATTGTGTATTTGAAGACATCTACGTCGAGAAAAAAATATATTGACAAAAGTGGAGCGAGTTTTCAGCTATGGGGACATCATTCATCGTGCACAAATGACATACAGACTTTTGGCCAGCAAATGCAATGCAGAATAGTTTACTGAAATGTCTAAAGTTGCAGATTCCTGTTAATTGTTCAGTTCTTATATTTGTTTGTCTTGTGTCACTCACACATGTTCTCCAAGAAACCAGATAAGAGAAGAGAGGGAAAATGCTGTTATGGTTCTTTGTATTGTACTGTGAAAATATCAGCACTTTTTATTTGAACATGGAGTTCTACTTATGACTTTTTCACAGAATATTTATTTCTGGAAAATTGTAGTTTAAAGTATGAATATTTTTGCAGCTAAGTTTAACAAATTGAACTGTGCAATAAAGAGGTGTAATTTAAATTTTTTTTATACTTCGTGTTTTCAGTTGCACATGTTTTATCAAGATTTGAGGAGAATACAGATTTAAAAAAGAACGCATGTCTATTATTTACATTTAAAATATACCTGCAACATTGGTAAAAAAAAAAAAAAAGACTCAAAAGGACTTGAAATTCCAAGTTTCAGACTTGGGACTTGACTTGACTGTTGCCTGTCTTGACTCGAGACTTGACTTGACTTGAGTGTCTTTGCTTGAGACTTGACTCGGGACTTGAGGTATAAAGACTTGGACTTACTTGAGACTTGCAAAACACTGACTTGGTCCCACCTCTGTTGCTCAGGCTTCCTGGAATGTGTTGATTCCACTAGTTTTACCTGGATTGCACTAATTAGAAAATCTAGCAAGCTTGAGCAAAATCCTGGTGAGGACTTTTACTTTCTGAACCTGGATTATACACCTCTATAACTCGGTTCACGGTGAATATCAGCAGGCTGGAGCAGCAGCTCTTACAAAATGAGAGAAAATTCAGTTTTATCTTAAAAAAAAATCCTTTCACAAAGCGTTCACTTGAAGAACGCTAGGGCAAAATTCATGTTCAAATAAATAAAGGGCAATAAGACTGCTTTATTTATTTTTAATTTGTTTACGCCCCCCTCAATTTTTTTTGCACCAGCCGCCACTGACCTCTGCGTATAACTATGCCCAATGGTACCATATGTAATGTCCTAAGATTTTTAGAGGGAATATTATTGAGCTTTACAAACTGACAGTGATTGTTTAAGTAAGAATTATATATTAAAGGGCTGTACCTGAGATTCCAACCCAGTTTTCTAACTTTTCTAGCAGGATCCTGTGATTTATTGTGTTGAACGCTGCACTATGATCGAGAAGCACTAATAGAGATAAATAGCCTTAATCTGAGGCAGGAGGATCATTTGTTATTTTAACTAGGGCTGTTTCAGTACTGTGGTGGGACCTAAATCCAGACTGGAACTTTTCAAATATGTGATTCCTATGCAGATATAAGCAAAATTATTATGCCACAGCTTTTTCTATGATCTTGGATATAAATGATAGATTTAAAATGGGTCTATAACTAGATAGTACAGTTGGATCAATATTTGCTTTCTTGATCAGAGATTTAATGACCGCTAGTTTTTGGGTATGTGACCTCAAAACTATTCCAAATAGCAGCTGTGCTATTGAATGCTATTGGAACTGAATGATTTTTTTACATGGAATTATGGCACAAATGCACAAACTCCAAACAGCACACATATTAGCTGCTTCCACATCATGAACACAATGCTAAAATAATAAAATCAAAGCCATTTTGTAATGTATTAATCAGGCAGACAAGGATCCAACGGAGAATAGCCGCTTTTATTGAAATCGATCACAGAGCAATCAAACTGATGTATAACTCATTTTGACAGGAGTACTGCACACGTAGTCAGGACGGTCCAGGGTCACACCGGTGAGACAGAAGCCAGGAGGTACAGAGGGACTAGGCAGGGAATGAGGTCTAGGAGGAGAACAGAGGTTGGTACACAGAAAGGCAATAACAATGAAGGAACGCTCGGTATGTGGCATGGCAACAATACTTCGCAACCCGGAAGAGAGAGGTGGAAGCTTAAATAGTTGCAAAGGGGAGGGGCAATGAGCAGCAGGTGAACTGCATCTGCAGGGAGATCATGTGCTGTTCCTGACACATTTCTTCTGGCTGCTTTAATCAAGGACACACATTTTAAACCTTTACTTTTGACAAATCCCCCACATCCCATCTGTTGCAGATCTAATATAGCTCAGCACTTTAAGGCTTGTCTCATGTGTCCACGCTGCAGAGGCTTGGTTGATATTTCCTGGGTTTTCTAGTTTAATTGTTTTCCATGTTGCTTCTGTGCTTGTGCCATGATTACTGTCCATCCCGTTTGCTGTTTGCTTCTTTGTGGCCTCGACACAACAAAGGAACATGATAAGTATGGAGGCTGACATGACTGGTGGTTGATGGAGGGCCCACAGCTGATGGCTTTCAGATGAGTGCTGAGACAGGGTCGACCACTGAGACGGGATCGAATCGCAAAGGCTGGATTGAACGCTGAGATTGGATGGAGCCCTAGACAGAGTGCTGACACTGGATTTATTGCTGAGACAGATCAAGTGTCAAGTTGTAACCTTGCTGACCCAGGATAGGTAGAAGCTGGACGCAATTGTGAGTTTTTACTCGGTTTATTATAAAAGACACTAAGACAATTACAGGTAGGCAAATATCAAACACAGACAAACCAAACAAGACTAAAGACAACAACCAAGTTCTACTTACACAAACTACAGACACATCAATGAATATGAATAATGACTGAGACATATACAAAGACATAGACAAACCAAAGACTATAGAAACAAACAACAAGGGCTATGTACAAACTTTAACTTAAAACATGGGATATAAATACAGGAGTAAATGAGGAGTGAAACTAGGTACAGGTGAAAAACGTTAATGAGGAGGCGCAGACCAAGATGGTGCGTGAAGGCAGACACAAAAATGAAATTCAAAATAAAAGCACACATAAAAGGAAAGCCAAGGAATAGAATCAAAACAAGATACGTTGCCATGGGGACTGCAGTGATAAGGATGAGGGGGTGATGAGGGGGTGATTGTGACATTAGTGACTGGACAGGACATTATGCAGGGCCCCCAAGAGTTTGGCTCCATAAGAGAGGTAAGAGTGTGCAATGGACCCAGTGCAGGTGTGTGTTCAATGACGCTTTGCAGAACACTTCTTTTTTATCTTTCTTTTATCATTGCCAGCGAAGAATCCCACTATCATTCACAACAAATATTTAGAGGGAGGCCTGACACAATGACCCTGCATGTATAATCTACAACATGTGGTAACACTTTACAATACAGTTCCTTAATTAATGTTTACATACATATTAACTAGGCAATAGGTAATGAAGGACTATCATCATAGTTTTTCATTAATTACTCTTCACTATAACAAATTACTGTTAGTTCACGTGTAAGTAATTAATAAGTAACTTCTGAATAAATAAGCATTAACTTAACAGTTGTCCATCAACTACTCCTCATGGTAATGACCTATAATGCATTTGAAAGTGTTTAGTATTTAAACAAACATGGACCATCGTAATAACTACATGTTTAATGTTTTCTTTAAAAAACTTTTCACTTTACTTGTGTGATCACAAAAAATAAAAAATAAATTAAATAATGCTTCATTGAGGACTAACAAACAACACTAAGAAAGCGATGTAAATATTAACACTGATGGTCACAGACAGGTCACCAAGTACATTAGTACATCAATGTAATTAATAACAACACAGTTTGGTGTGCACGTGTACTTGAGGATCTTCATTAGGTCACCAGGTCTTCAGACCACTGACCTGTCAGAGCTGATTTAAACTGGGGAAAGCCTGGGGCTTAGGAACAAGTAGCAGGGACTATGAGCTACTATAAAACACTGTACACACTTTACTATAATACACTACACACACTTTATTATAGTACACTGTACTGTACACAGACTTTATTATAATACACTATCCACACACTTTTCTATAATACCCTGTAAACACACTTTAGTATAACACCCTGCACACACAGTAGTGCTAGCAGCATACAAACTAAGGTGATCCTCTGAATCCTCTGAAGAGGTCCAGTCACACTTTAGGCACCACTCCGGATTCAAACAAGTAGGAGGCAAAACTAAACATTGCACCATGTATGAAGTTCTAGTCTAGCGCCCTAGTTTACAGCGTAAGCAACACTACATGTAATCTTAGCTATAATTTAATGAAGTATACTGTATACATAGCGGTTATGTTAATATAACGTAGTTGATCATTTTGAAGCTAGTGTACACATTTGAAACGTTAACAAGGAAAAAAAATTTCAGTGTGTGGTTTTCAATGGCATAAGATGGAATCAGGTGAGGATTCTGCTTGTGTGAACTACCCCTTCACCAGCCCTTTGTGGATAAGACCAGTGACCACTGCGGGTATGCTGCATTTTTTTTTTTTTTTGTGATGTTTGGTTTCTCCAATCATTAGGACAATATATAGGAAACTAGTGTGGAATGCAACTTAAAAAAAATTATTGTGATTAATAATTCAGAAACATAGTAACACAAGTTACTACTTAGTTAATAACTATTTAGGAATTACAATTATATTACTGTCACGTTGGGGAGGCCGGGTCGCCGCCAGAGGGCGCAGGCCATACCTCGCACTGCCTCACAGCGCACGCCCCCGAGCACCAAACCACTCCCTCGGTCCCAGTCACCACATTACTAGCACCTGTCAGTAATTATGTTGTGCACCTTTTATACCCCGCAGGTCGTTAGGTCCAGTGCTGCACATTGCCCCGTTGGAGCTCTATACTGGACCTCTCTGGCATCACAAGTAGTCTGGACCTTGTTTCTGTTATAGAAACTTTTCTGTTTGCATGTTGATTTGGATGGATAATAAAGACCATTCAGTGCAACCCTCGCCTTCGGCCGCCTCTGTTCCTGCGTCACAATTACAAGTCCATATTTGTTTAATACTAAATTATTACACTTTCAAAAGCATTACTGGTCATTACAATGAGGAGTACTTGATGAACAACTGTTAAGTTATGTGACGTACGGGGTGGAGCGAAGGACGAGACACAGAATCCCTTGCTGCGACAGACGTCACCTTTTATTTTTACAAATATTGCGCAATAGCGCACGTGGCACATGTAAACAGACACAGAACGTGTAAACATTAGACAACCACGAGCACAGGACACTGCGCGAGTGCACACTAAATAGACAAACCACATTAGCCCCACGTGATTACGAGACGAGTCACAGGTGAGACGGATTATCACAAGACATAACCACAACCACGAAGAACCACAGACGCAGACGGTGACACGTGGACAACGTAAACACACGCCCAAAAGGGAGGGGCCGGGGTCCTCAACGTAACAGACGCCCCCTCCAAGGGTACTACCCGTCCCGGGGTGCCAACAGGACCGAGTGCCCCGAACCCACGACAATGGGCGGATCCGACGCGCTCAGTCCTGCGTCTGGGAGGTGACCGCCCTCGGGAAGCGTCCGCCACGAACCGCCTAGAACACCCTCCCTGGGAAGACCGGGGAGAAGATGTTAGACACATTGAACGGGACGTTCACAAACACACAGACTGGTACATTCACACATAGAGGAACAAAAGGGAAAAAGGGGTTTGGTACACACACGGGAAGACTTACAAACACTGGTACACACAAACATATAACAGGCGCCAAGCTACGCGCCAGGAGTAGAGCGATGAGGGGAGAGAGATCGGGAGCTGCAGGTGTTGCGGTGAACGGTCCTCCTCCAGCCTTTGCCGCGAAGCCACCGCTGGCGGACTCGCCTGGTGCAGCGCGACTGGCGGACGCGCCTGGTGCAGCGCGACTGGCAAACGCGCCAGGTGCAGCGCGACTGGCAAATGCGCCAGGTGCAGCGCGACTGGCAAACGCGCCAGGTGCAGTGCAGCCGATCTCCCCTCTCTGTGGGCCGTAGGACCCTCTCGCTTCGCTTTTCGACTGCGCTCCGGAGCGGGCAGTATGGGCTTCCATCTCCATCTCTTCCTCTCCCTCACTGCCCCGGCTCCAGCTCATGGGCTGCTCCGGGCTGCCACCCCGGGAGCAGTCCATCCTCTCTCCTCCGGAGCGCTCGGAGGATGGACCCGCCTCTGGAGTCCACCTCCCTTTCACAGTCCCGGCAGATATTTCCGAAGGGGCTCTCATCCTCCTCCTCAGTATAGGAGGAGCCCTCCTCCTCCTCACCATCCTCAGCGGTGGGTGCTGAGCACTCCGAGGGAGGGTAGTCCTCCTCTTCTTCCCCGCCTTCCTCTACGGTGGGAGAGGGACCTACGGGCGGAGGGAGATAGTCCTCTTCCTCGAACTCCTCCTCACCGTATTCGATGGTGGAAGCGTCGCTCTCCGACGGGGGGTAGGCCTCCTCCCCCTCCCCACCGTAGTCGACAGTGGAGGCGTCGCATATCGACGGAGGGAAACCTTCCTCATCCTCTTCCTGCTCCTCCTCCTCGGAGTCCTCCTCCCCGAACTCGCTCTCTGGGGTGGACTTGGTGGCACCGATGACGCACGAGCCCACCCTCAGAGGCGAGGGTCAAATATTGCGCAATAGCGCACATGGCACATGTAAACAGACACGGAACGTGTAAACATTAGACAACGACGAGCACAGGACACTGCGCGAGCGCACATTAAATAGACAAACCACATTAGCCCCTCGTGATTACGAGACGAGTCACAGGTAAGACGGATTATCACAAGACATAACCACAACCACGAAGAACCACAGACGATGACACGTGGACAACGTAAAGACACGCCCAAAAGGGAGGGGCCGGGGTCCTCAACGTGACAAGTTAATAATGTTTGATTACTTATTCTGAAGTTAATTCAGTACTTAAGCATTAATGAAGAACTGATTGAGTAGTTACCAAAATAGTTGAATACTACTTATTAATTACTTACACATGAACTAACATAGTAATTTATTATAGTGAAGAGTAATTAATGAAATTAACAATTATGATAATTCTTCATTAACTGTTGCCTAGTTAGTAAGTACTGAAACATCAATTTAGGAAGCGTAAAGTGTTGCCCACAAGGTGCTAGATCAGGACAATAAGTTACTTTCTTCCTCATGTGCTTGCAGCACTTGAACTTGAGGAAGCATGGTTGTTGTTTACATAGCCACAGCCATCCCATCTCCTTTCTGGTCCACTCTCGCCTGCTGCCCTCCTGGCCTCTTGGTGGAGAAAGGACACATGCAGACGTCCTCCTGGTCAAGGTTTCCTCTGAGAGACAATGGTGGGGCAGTATGGGGACGCTGCTGGACCCATGGGGCAGATTTATTGCTGAGGAAACTGCAGCCTGTGTCAGAGTGAACAATGGAGGATCCACAGAGTGGTGGGTCCCCAGGATTGACGCTCCCTTCCCAAGAGCCTGGTCCTTCCTATCACTGGGAACTCCCTTCCTGGATCGATGGTGATAAGGCCGTTCACCTCTTCATGTGAAGAGAGAGAATGTGTGACTGAAAGAGAGAGAGAGAGAGAGAGAGAGAGAGAGAGAGAGAGAGAGAGAGAGAGAGAGAGAGAAGGCCTAAACAATACTTTTGTTTCTGAGGGTAACCTGTTTTGAAGAGACATACAAAAAAATTCAAAGAAAGAGAGGGAGAATCAATACCTTTATCCTACTTATGTGAGGCTCCCTGTGGGTGACCCTAAGTATTATGTCTTCACACATTTAATCAATGTTTATGTTTACCAAGTGTGACGGGCAGGCATGCGAAATGAAATGGAAGCGATCACGCCAAGTCTCAGGGAAAAAGGATGGTTTAATGGAGAAAGTGCGCAAACCAAAAAACCTGTGACTCGATCCAAATTAAGGATATAATGACCAGCGGTCAACTGGTACAAAGACAAGACATATATAGACAAATGACCCTCAGGTGAGATGGATCACGGGCCCAGCCCACCTGAGGGACGAACACAGTACAACAAAAACAGGACAACTGCTGCTGTACACGGAGGCGACCAGTAGTGTTGTGTCGTTTGCAAACGATTCGTTCAAATGAACGAAACATTTCAGTGAACGAACTGAATCGAATCACTTCCTCAGCTGATTTGTTCCTTTTTTAGTTCAGTAATTGAGCTCAGCAGCGACCGTGCAGGCCGGCAGGGGAACTGCAGTGTGGTCTGTGAATCACCAAATCACCCGCGAATCTGGAGGCAGAGACATTCATTGCGAGGGAACTGCGCATGCTCAGTGATTCGTTCAGTGATTTGTTCATGAACTGAAAGCTCTCGTTCACTCTCTGATTCGTTCATGAACTGAAAGTTCTCGTTCACTCTCAGATTCGTTCATGAACTGAGGGCTCTCGTTCACTCTCTGATTCGTTCATGAACTGAAAGCTCTCGTTCACTTACTGATTCGTTCATGAACTCCATACCAGCAACTTACACTCGCCACTGAATGATTCGGTAAACGAATCTTTTGAACGAATCTTCTTAGTGAACTGATTCTAATGATTCAGTTCATCTAAAAGAACTGTTTTGTCCATCACTAGCGACCAGTAGGGGGCCCGCCGTAACGTGACACCAAGCTGTTCTCTGGACCATGAAAGTAGAAATAGTTTAATACAGAGGTGCCCACAAGTTTTCAGCTTGCGAGCTACTTATAAGATGACCAAGTCGGACAGATCTACTTGTTTATTTTTTAGTGTATCGATCGTTAACGAGGGGGGGGGGGGGGGGGGGGTGCGTGTGTCAACTAGTGATGCAAACAGTGATGTTTAACTATGTGCTCCGTGTAAGTTTGTATATTGTGTGTAACATGTATCATTTCATTTGATATACCACTGTATGTGCAGCATTCTTGTAATCAAAAGCTTAGCTAATTTCCATCAAAATATTCTTACAGTGTTCACTGTTGCACGGACAACATGACTAAGTATTTTGACTGCCTTGTTCATAGGCAATGACACACCGATAGATATTCTGACAAGATGACTGACCTAAATATTTGTTGGTGAGGCAAAACAAAAAATTCTGAGTGAAGTATGTGCTTTTGCAGGTTTTGAGAAATGCACTTGTTGTGATGCCAATGTAAACCATGATGTGAGAAATGTACCAAATCGACTAAGAAAAACTGTAAATAACTCTTGCAAGGCAAGGCAAGATTATTTATTCCCGACCCGATTATTATTTATTATTACGACCCGAGATCTATCACCTTGGGAAGGTCATTGCCAAAATTACAAACCAAATTCCAAAAAAGTTGGGACATGATTGTAAGTTCTTTATGGAACACTCGGACGCCATGTCATCCGGACCAGAGAGGACAAGTATAACCCAAGTTTTATCAATGCTCTGTTCAGAAGCCTTCATCACTGATGGTAGGGGATTGCATGAGTGCTTGTGGCATGTGCAGCATGCATGTTTGGAAAGGCACCATTAATGCAGAGAACTATGTTCAGGTTCTAGAACAACATATACTCTCATCCAGACGCCTTCTCGTTCAGGGAAGACCCTGCATTTTTCAACAAGATAATACCAGACCACATTCTGCAGCAATCACAACATCATGGCTACGTAGGAGAAGGATCCAGGTATTGAAATGGCCAGCCTGCAGTCCAGATCTTTCACCTATAGAGAACATTTGGCGCATCATAAAGAGGAAGGTACGACAAAGAAGGCCCAAGACGATTGAACAGTTAGAGGCCTGAATTAGACATGAATGGGAGAAATGGGTTAAATGGGTTAAAACTTTTGATCTGTGATTTGTGTTTTATTCTGAATAAAATATTAGATGTTGCATTCAGATCATTGCATTCAGTTTTTATTCACAATTTGCTTAGTGTCCCAACTTTTTTGGAATCTGGTTTGTATAATACAGATTATCTGTGTGTGCATGTTTTAATTAACTTTATGTGAGATTGTTGAAATTTTGAATGTATCTTGAATGTTGTAATTTGTGCTGCTGCTCTGTCTCTCTTGGCCAGGTCTCTCTTGTAAAAGAGATCTTGTATCTCAAGGGACTAACCTGGTTAAATAAAGGCAAATAAATAAATAATAAAAAAATTTAAAACAAGATATTTGCATTTGGGAAAGGCTTTGCAAGGCAAGCAGAATGTACGATACACTTAGTTCTTAATGATCTAATCAAACAAAAGAGTCAAACAAAACAACCAGCATACCATGCACCTACAGCAAAATAGCACAAAAAAGTGTTTTTGTTAAGCTATAGCTTTCTAACACTTGTGCTTTTAAGCATTCAACGTTAAACCACAATCTCTTTATAATGAAACTAGATTTTATTCAAGCGATCTCTTTACAATATAAAACTTCACTAACTGCTGCGGGAAAGTGTTTTTTCGGCTTGTCCTTGGGCACCCCCTTTCACGAGCGCGTGGAATTACACGAGACAAAAGCATTACTGAGCGCTTTAAATTTGACATTTTTCACATTCCCTTTGTGCCCCGACGTAATTGTTGTTCTCAGCGCAAGACAAACGGCATCTAACAAGCGAACACTCATGCCGCAGCCAGCAGCACAGGCGAAAGGTGATACAAATGCATGAGATTATGTTGTTTCATTAAGTTTGTCTGCCTTTCCTTTTCACAATGCGTTAACAGGCATTCATAGCTTAAAGCGCAGTAAATATAGTGTTTAGTGTTGTTACACCACGCGCGGGTCTGGCTGGTAATTGAAACTTTTTCATTTTGCTTTTGTAATGTCGTGTGTCTGCAGGGGTGATTGGCAGACTCAAGTGGCCGCAGATGAAATGGCTCCAGTGTTAATGAATAGAGCGCTGATTGCAGGATCCCGAGCTGGAAATTACCGTGCTGCCACGCTGACGTGCAATTACCGGACCCTGTCTTGCATATTCATCACGCTGCTTTGCATATTGATCAACAACTTCGCGCTCCCGCTAACCGTCAAAGCGACTTTAAAAAGTCTTTACCCGCCGTTTGTCGGAAGTCGAAGGTGCTCCTCCTGTGGTTCAAAATTAGTTAAATCAAGGCGCTCTGTATTTCAGTTTTATAAGCCCTGTTACACAGCCTGGTTTTTCCTGCTCTAATAATATAAAATGTTGTTGTGGTTCACTAATATTATATTTGAAAGAATAGTTGGCCTACCACTTATTTAAAGATTTAAAGACTTTTTGAACGGAGGCTACTTATTTATCTTGATGCTCTTTCTCTCTCTCTCTCTCTCTCTCTCTCTCTCTCTATATATATATATATATATATAGAGAGAGAGAGAGAGAGAGAGAGAGAGAGAGATGTGCTACATTTTATAGGGTAAAATGTAACAGTCATTATAATTAAATATATCACTAAAATGTATCTTATATATATATATCTATATATCTTGATATTTGGTGATAGCAGTAGTAATAGACTGCAACTTAAAAATTATTGTTTATTTATATAATTATACATTTATTATTTATTTATTATTTAGAATTATTGTATTTACTCTTGAATAGCACCTGTCTGTGTTATAGTATTAATAGTAATAACAACATCAAAGATAATTAGATAATGCTGTTAATAAGTAGTTGTAATTGATTATTATTATTATTATTATTATTATTATTATTATTATTATTATTATTATTATTATGTAATGTGTGTGGAAACAGACCACAGTCTTGATAAATTGTTACATTTCTGTTATTTTGTTTCATCCAACAAAACCAAACATACACAGTCTAAGTATTCTCAAAATTCTAATCTCTTTCCCTCTCTCTCTCTCTCTCTCTCTCTCTCTCTCTCTCTCACACACACACACACACACACACACACACACACACACACACACACACATATACATTTTACATTACACTAATGACATTTTCTTAGGTCTTCTGTCTCTTTTTTCTTATCTCTGTCTTTCCTTGACACGTTCATTTTTGTCATCACTATAAAGAGCTAATCTTAGGCAAATGAAATCAAGCAATTAAGCCCAGCCATTCATGCCATGATTACATTATTCTTCTGTGTTTATGAGCCGATGCTCTTTTGGAGATACATTCTTGAAGTAGGCTACAGTCTGCATTTACTAGAATGCAAGGATATGTGCAAGAATATCAGTAACAATGGAAGTTCAGTCACAAAGGGAAAAAAAACACTGTTGCCAATAGCTGATGTTTGTGCAATCAAAGCAAGCTGTGGTAAGTGGAGTTATAACAGTAGGTTTAGATTTGGCTTTAAAAGAATATGATTATAATTACTGTAATATCCAGTACTTATAATTAGATTATTTTGTTGTGGCAGTTAGTCACTATAACAACCAATTCCAAAAAGTGTTTTTCAATAAAGAATTATAGTGAAAACAATTTTAGATATAATCTTCAAACTTCTAGTACTTTGCATGTCTTTATGTTGTTATTTGTATTTATGTGTGAACTTATTTTAGAACTATTTCTGCAGATTTGTTGCATTTACTTTTTTGAGCAGTTAAAATTATTTATTCTTCATTTTTTCGTTGTATTATGTACATTTCCATGTAGAAAGAATACATTTTCTATTATACAGTAAATGTAGCATTATATAAGTAATTTTGCATTAATGTGTGTGTTGTGAAAATCTCAAAATCAAGACAATTTTCAACTTTATCTATAGAAATATTACAGCACACCACCAGAAACTGAAAAGTAAATTTTTAGTAAGTAAGTAAATGAAAAATAGAATAAAAAGGTTTGAGAGCATAAATGGATATATGATTACACCTCTTTATCAAGACTAGGGGATGTTCTGCAGGATTGAGGGGTATTCTTTGGGACTGAGGAGTATTCTGTGGGACTGAGAGCGCTTCGCAGGACTGAAGTATGATTTGTCTGGTTTGCGTTACTAGTTCTTTTGGTTACTCCTACAAATATTTAGATTTCATTTAAGGTAAAAAGATCAAGCAGATGTAAAACCTGGTCTTCCACTGAAAGCTCTTGAATCCGAAGCAGCTTTGATAGGTGCTTTTGGTGGACTGCAATAATTCCCTTCAGTCAGAGTTCATGGTTCTGAAAGGGCCACTCGATAATCTCAGTCTTTCTATTATCCAGGATATCTGCTGTCACTTAGGCAGTGGGCTTGCTGGTCTTCATGCCTGAATATGTTTGTATATGGCAGTAAGATTTTTTCAGTAGTGGTTTCTATTATGCATCAGTCACTATCCTGTCTATCTGCTGTACCTCTGAGAAGCATCCCATAGTGTTTCAGCAGAAATAGTATAAGAAATGATGTCAGAGAGAATCCAGTCAACAACAGAAAATCCCCTTTTCAGTAATGCTTATACAAAAGCATCTACAAATGAATTAATCTCTCATGAACATACTTCCTTTCTGGATGGGTGTTCTGCAGGTTTCTGTATTTCTCAGAGGTGTTCTGCAGGACTGAAAGGTTTTATGTGGGACAGAGTGTTATGCCTGACTACACAGTATTCTGCAGGATGAATGGGGTGTTTTGCATAACTGCTGTTATGTGGGACTGAGTGTTCTGCAGGACTACAGAATGTTCTACAGAATGAATGGATGTTCTAAAGGACTAAGGGTTTAAAGGGGTGATCTGCAGGACTGAGGGGTTGTTCTGTGGGATTGAAGGGTGTTCTGCCAGACTGAAATATGATTTGTTATTTGTGATTTGTGAGCAACGTGTTTGCTTCCACTTCTAATTAATGGCTTCAGTGTTATATATTTAATTTATTTTGAACCTTGAATGTTCCAGTAGATGTTAGAATTTCTGTCATGGAAAATTGCTAACAGAAGCAACATAATCTTTCTTTATTTGATTCCATTATTTATCAAGCACTTATTTTTTCCACATAAAGATTGTACTGTAGAATAATTAGGCAGACATTGATAAGTTTTGTGTAATTTACCTCTAAATGCTGCCCTTGTTTGGATCTTTTAGGGTATTTGAAATCTCTTGACTTCTGTCTTTCCACAGTTCTATTCCAGCAGATTTCTGAAGTCCCTGCTCCTCCAAGTTTCTGTTTTCTTTGTGATGCACTACACAGAAAGGAAAGCCTACAGAAGCATATTAATATATTCCCAAGCCTCCAGAACCATTACAGCTGGACACATGTAAAGACTTACTAGCTTTGGTGTGTCAGTGGGAAAGCGACTGTTCAGCTGAGCTTTTCCCAACCACCAATCAATAAGTGGTGTATATAAAGGAATACATAGAGGTGTATATAGAAGTGTATATATAGGTGTGTATATAGAGGTGTGTATAAGAGATGACAGAAAAACAGAGAAAAAGAGAAATGTAAAAAAAACATTTCTGAAGGGTATTCAGACCCTTTGCACAGTATTGAATAGAAGCACCGTTTTGAGCTAGTACAGACATGAGTCTTGGGAAGTTTTTCACTGGATTTGGGGATCCTCTGCAATTCTTCCTTGCAGATCCTCCAGTTCTGTCAGGTTGGATGGTGAATATTGGTGGACAGCAATTTTCAGGTCTCTCCATAGATGCTCAATTAGGTTTAGGTCAGGGCTCTGGCTGGGCCAGTCAAAAATGGTCACAGAGTTGTTGCCAAAGCCACTGAAAAACACAGCATGATGCTGCCACCACCATGTTTCACTGTTGGGATTTTATTGGGCAGGTGATGAACAGTGCCTGGTTTTCTCCACACATATTGCTTAGAATTAACGCCAAAAAGTTAAATCTTCACCTCATCAGACCAGAGAATCTTATTTTTCATAATCTCCTTCATGTGGTTTTTTACCAAACTCTATGCAGGCTTTCAGATGTCTTTCATATGTCTGCCATAAAGTCCCGACTGGTGGAGGGCTGCAGTCTTAGTTGATTTTGTGGAACTTCCTCCCATCTCCTTACTGCATCTCTGGAGCTCAGCCACAGTAATATTTGGGTTCTTCTTCACCTCTCTCACCAGGGCTCTTCTCCCACTATTGCTCAGTTTGGCTGGACGACCACGTATAGAAAGAGTTCTGGTTGTCCCAAACTTCTTCCAATTAAGGATTATGGAGGCCACCATGTTCTTAGAAACCTACAGTGCTGCATAAAGTCTTATGTATCCTTGGCCAGATTTGTGACTGCCACAATTCTGTCTGTAAGCTCCTTGGGCAGTTCCTTCGACCTCATGATTCTCATTTGCTCTGACATGCACTGTGAGCTGTGAGGTTTTATATAGACAGGTGTGTGAGGTGTGAGTTCTTATATAGACAGGTCTGTGAGCTGTGAGGTCTTATATAGACAGGTTTGTGAGCTGTGAGGTCCTATATAGACAAGTGTGTGAGCTATGAGGTCTTATACAGACAGGTGTGTGAGCTGTGAGGTCTTATATAGACAGGTGTGTGAGCTGTGAGGTCTTATATAGACAGGTGTGTGAGCTGTGAGGTCTTGTATAGACAGGTGTGAGCTGTGAGGTCTTGTATAGACAGGTGTGTGAGCTGTGGGGTCTTATACAGACAGGTGTGTGCCTTTCCTAATCAAAACCAATCAGTTTAATTAAACACAGCTGGTCTCCAATGAAGGAGTAGAAGAAGAAATGGACAGCATGTGAGTTAAATATGAGTGTCACAGCAAATGGTTTGAATACGTATGATCATGTGATATTTCTGTTTTAAAATTTTTTTTAATATAATTTATTTTTCTGTCAATATGGAGTGCTGAGTGTATATTAATGAGAACTAAAACAAACTTGGGTACGGGACCATGGAGACAGACACGCAGGGAACAACACAGACACGAGGAGCAGGAACCTGAAGTGACAGCTGGAGAGGGGGGCGTAGCCCTACGTGACATGTGAATTTATGTTTATTACATCTGCAGGCTGTTAAAGGAAGAAAAAAATGTAAATGGAGTATTTTAATGTAAAACCACAGTACACATAATACATTGTATTTTATAACTTGATACTTGTGATTTTTATTAAAATTCTTATTCTTTTTATATTTTATATATTGTAGATTGTGCTTAATTTACATTCATTAAGGAGATGATACAATGTTTTATGTAGGGTTAGACTAAATACGTTCAGAGTTTGACACCTTCTGGGGACCAAGTTCAGCACCTCTTTTCATAACAGCACCCAAAAATATATTTTCTTATTGTTGGCACTCTAAGTGGATCAATACACATGACTTTTAAAATGTTTTAAACTTGCTGTTTTATCCGAATACAAATGTGCATTTCATTTGCTCTTAAGTTGCTTTTGAATCATCCCTTTTATTTTCCCCAGTTGCCTTTTTTGCTAATGCTCAGACTGGGTTTAATGCCTGTGGCTCATGCCGCATGTTCCAATGATGGAAAATGTCGCTGAGCAGAGTGCTGAGAGGCAGCTGTGAGCTTTCACACACACACACACACACACACACACACACACACACACACACACACACACACACACACACACACACACACACACGCACACACACACACACACACAGGCCGCTCTGCATGAGATACAGATCTCTTACTCACCACTCAAACACATCCATTCAGCGTTTAAGTGGCCTTGTTGGGTCTTTTGAGACACAAATGCAACCTATGCTCTGGGGAGAGGAAACACAAACCTCATTTTAAAAAAGGAATGGGGGCTTGTGATGGTGCTGGAGGCTAGAAGAAAGACGCATGCAGGTGCTGACCTCCAGTGTAATACACATCTGTACAACCCTGCTTGCAGTTTCCACACTGCTGATCCTTATCGCTGGCTCGGTCCTGCTGGATTTGGAGGCCCAAGCAGCACCGGCCAAGTCTGCTTGCTGGCAGTAGTTCAAATCACAAGCTAGTGCACTCAGCTGAGGCCGAGTCAGGCAGCCTGCGCTTCCTCTCAGATAGGCCCCGGCTATCAGCAGCCTAATTCCACTAAGTGGTCACTTGGTACGTTTTGGAGCACAAACAGTAAACACCCTGGCGGCATCTGCACAGGCACGGTGCCCATCACAGCTGCTCAAACAGGAAAGAATGACTTTAGATAAGGGAGAGGGAGATAAAGATAAAACGCAAGTAACTGCAAAAGATTGGCAAGTAGCTGGCAAGGGAAACGTTGAGAAGGGGAGAGACAGAGCGAAGGGGAGAGGCCGAGAGAAGAAGAGAGACTGGAGACAGAGAGAAGTGGACAGACTGAGAAAATGGGATAGCCTGAGCGAAGGAGAGTGACTGAGACAATGGGAAAGACCGAGAGAATGGGAGAGGGGTTGATGCCAAGTAGTGAGTAGTGCTTAAGATTACACTGCTTTATTTGTTTGTAATTCCAAAATGGCTTCTTTTCAAGTTCATTTTTAATTTTACATTAAAATTTAATTTGACATATACATATTTGAAAGTATCAAGTATTGACCTCTGAAAAGGATGTGTTTCTGGAGAAGGGGAAAACACAGTTTGCAAGGAGTGAATACAGGGTTGTGTTAGGGTTAATCTGACATGACAGAGGTCTGCAAAGGTCAAGTGGGGTCACAGGCTGTAACCAGACATTGCCCTTGGTGATTGGACCTACTATCTAATTAGATGAGTCCAGTGATCTTCAACAATAATTCATTCATCTCTTTAGACTTGTTTGTATTTTCATTTTTGCTAGTTACTAAATTAATCTACCTGGGCTTTCCATTTATTCACCTTCTGAAGTTTTTTCACAAAGTATAGTTTTAATAAAAATTACAGATAGGGCTAATGCGTCTATGAGTGTATTCCTCTACCTCATATATAATAGTTTATACAGTACATACTAAAATATCTTAATGTGGTGTGGTTTATTTATTTATTAATTATTTTTTAAAATGAGGAGATGGATGACCATAAATAAGCCCAGCATGTTGCACCTTTGCAAAGCTTACTAGTGCCCCCTGCTGTCTTCTTTAGGAAGTGTAACTTTTAAAATAAAAAACACCAGGATCAGAACTAGAATTAGAAATTAGGAAGTAATAGTATTAGTAATATGAATTAATAGCATTCTCTGCAACATTCTGGATGAAGAATTACCAAGTGTGTTATTAGAGAGTGTGGTATTGGAAAGGTTATAATATGTGTATAATATGCGTGTCGTAATTTTGAGGTTAATTTACATTTCTTTTTGATTAAATATTTATTTTAAAAAGTCGAAGTACCTGACAAAAACACCGAAGCGATTAGATGCTTTATTGTGTGTTTTCCACTAGATGGTAGTATTGCTCTGACAAGTGCGCCTGTTGCGCAAAAGCTTTAAATGACGAGTAATTTATGTTACTGAAGTATTACTCGTGTTGATCTCGCTTTTAACATGTCTGTTATTTATAAAGCATAATACAGAACCACAGTCTGACTCCATTGTGTTGTACTTACCCCAACGTAGTCTCTAGGTCACTTGGGTTGGGTAGTTCACTTGGGTAGTTCGGTTACCTGGGTCCAGGCCAAAGCAGAAAACGTTTAGGCCTATACATTTCCGACAGTAAGCAGCTCTACAGTGGAATATGTGCGCTTCTGTTTTTTTGTTGTCTTTTTTTTAAGGGGTTGTATGTGGGGTGGTAGTTTCACCAATTGTTACCAGTTGTTTTTACCTCCAACTTACTCCATAATTACATCTTGCTCATTTCTGCCACTGATCTCTGACGTGGTGTTGTGAGTCGCATATTGTGATATTGTGACGTTCTGTGTTTGGCCCCTTTCGTGTCTGTATTGCGTTCATAGTTTAAACGAACGGAGTAGCAACAAACTGACCTGCCTGAATTTTAACGTCTCACATACATGTTCATATTTGGCAATATGTAAAAGTGAGAACAAGCACTTGGCTTATAGGCAAATATATAGAGATGTTAGATTAAATGAGACGTAAAGCTATTTGCATATGTAAGCATAGAAGTTTAAGACAAACAATCGTGCAAGGGTAATGATTATGTGAAAATACACGGATGTAGCAAAAACATGTTCATTTTCCAAGGTTTCTTCCTGTCACAAGGATTAGCCTTTGCAGACTTTAACTACTAGATCACTATTACGTAGCCAACTATTTAGCTGCTGTTACTTTAATCATTATGACCCTTTGTCCAGAAAAAAATATGGAATTTCATTAATTCAAGAACACAGATCAGTGTATTCTTCAAGATGATGATGAGATTAGAGCAGGGGTGTCAAACTCATTTTGGTTTGGGGGCCGCATAAAACTTAATCGGATCTCAAATGGGCCAGACCAGTAAACTCATACCAAAATTACAAAATAACAAATGTCCACTTTTTTTTCTTTGTATTAGTGCAAAGAAGTAAATTATAAAAAATCTTTATATGAAATGAATTGTCCTTTTACTAAATATATTATGAACAACATTTTATTGTTACTTTTTACTTTCTAAAAAACACTTTTACTCAGTTAAACATTTTTCTAAGGGCATTATACATTAAAAAAACAAAAAACTGATCACAGTGACATTTTCCACATCTGGGAAGCAATTCTGAACAAATGAACTTTCCATTTTTCTTGAAAAATCCGACACTCTGTGTCCACTTTTCTCTTTTTTGACAAAGACATTTCACTTACAGTGGGGAAAATAAATATTTAGTCAGTCACCAATTGTGCAAGTTCTCCCACTTAAAAAGATGAGAGAGGCCGGTAATTGACATCATAGGTAGACCTCAACTATGAGAGACAAAATGTGAAAAAAATTTTGAGAAAATCATTTTGTCTGACTTTTAAAGAATTTATTTGCAAATAATGGTGGAAAATAAGTATTTGGTCAATAACAAAAGTTCTTCTCAATACTTTGTTGTATATCCTCTGTTGGCAATGACAGAGGTCAAACGTTTTCTGTAAGTCTTCACAAGGTTGGCACACACTGTTGCTGGTATGTTGGCCCATTCCTCCATGCAGATCTCCTCACGTTTCATCTTCATTGACCTTGCTGATGGAAGGAGGTTTGCACCCAAAATCTCACAATACATGGCCCCATTCATTCTTTCATGTACACGGACCAGTCGTCCTGGTCCCTTTGCAGAGAAACAGCCCCAAAGCATGATGTTGCCACCCCCATGCTTGACAGTTGGTATGGTGTTCTTTGGATGCAACTCAGCATTCACTGTCCTCCAAACACGACGAGTTGTGTTTTTACCAAATAGTTCTACTTTGGTTTCATCTGACCATATGACATTCTCCCAATACTCTTCTGGAACATCCAAATGCTCTCTAGCAAACTTCAGACGTGCCTGGCTTAAGCAGGGGGACACGTCTGGCACTGCAAGATCTGTGTCCCTGGCGTCGTAGTGTGTTGCTGATGGTAGCCTTTGTAACGTTGGTCCCAGCTTTCTGCAGGTCATTCACTAGATCCCCCCTTGTGGTTCTGGGATTTTTCCTCACCGTTCTTGTGATCATTTTGACCCCACGGGCTGAGATCTTGCGTGGAGCCCCAGATCGAGGGAGATTAGTAGTGGTCTTGTAGGTCTTCCATTTTCTGATTATTGCTCCCACAGTAGATTTCTTCACACCAAGCTGCTTGCCTATTGCAGATTCAGTCTTCCCAGCCTACAATTCGGTTTCTGGTGTCCTCCAACAGCTCTTTCGTCTTCACCATAGTGGAGTTTGGAGTGTGACTGTTTGAGGTTGTGGGCAGGTGTCTTTTATACTGTTAACGACTTCAAATAGGTGCCATTAATACAGGTAATGAGTGGGGGAAAGAGGAGCCTCTTAAAAAAGAAGTTAAAGGTCTGTGACAGCCAGAAATCTAGCTTGTTTGTAGGTGACCAAATACTTATTTTCCACCATTATTTGCAAATAAATTATTTAAAAGTCAAACAAAATGATTTTCTCAATTTTTTTTTCACATTTTGTCTCTCATAGTTGAGGTCTACCTATGATGTCAATTACAGGCCTCTCTCATCTTTTTAAGTGGGAGAACTTGCACAATTGGTGACTGACTAAATACTTATTTTCCCCACTGTAGGAGGGTGCCAGGGTCAACAGAAAAGGGGTAAAGCGATTGAACAAACTAAAACACGCCCTATTTTAAATAAAATGAAGTTTATTCTTCTTTAATACTAAATGCAGGTTTATTCCACGGGCTGGACTGAACCCCCTGGCGGGCCGGTTCAGGCACTCCTCCCTCCTCCACACACTCCTCCAAACACTCTACACTTCTCCACACACTCCACACTCTGCTCTCCACACACACCACCCACTAAACACTCCTCAAAACACTCCACACAGTGCTCTCCACTCTCCTCTAATCCGACACCGGTAGAGGGCAATGGCATGATGTATGACTTTATCACTGTAGTGTGAAATGTGTGTGGAAAATGTGATGCAAACAGGACCATCTTGCGCCTTACAAAGAAGGAACAAAAGAGGTTTTTGTACAGGAGGGAGGGAGGGAAGTACATAGTAGACAGACAGATGGATGGACAGTGAGACTGACACTCCATTTGATAATGGATATGCAAGGGTTATATATAATCCATACATGTTAACAGTAATTAATTGGTTGGATAGCTAGGAGATTTAATATATATATGTGGTCTATGCATACCTAACACAGTATTCTTAAAAAATTCATATTCTGAGATAATGTCACATTAATGCATTAATGCAAAATGTCACATTAATAAACACAGACACATGGATACACACACCAAACACACAGCAGAGGGTGTAAGATACGGTGGGTGTATCCTATAGGCTCACACTGTGTCTTTAACAGACTCACAGGAGTGTGTAAGCAATTAACCTAAGAGTTGCAACCCAGTCTGGCACCAACAGATCCACTGAGAGAACAGGGCCTTGTGCACAGCCTTCATCGTGTTCTGCCAGAGAAATGCTCACAAGCAGCCATTGTTTTCATGACAGTCTAACTCGCTGTAGTAACAGTCCTGTCTTAGGGCTTTGACATGTGCTTTCTACATGTTTTACAGGTCGCTCTCTATGAGCTATACTGATAATAGAGGTAATGTTTCATACGTTAAAACAAATGAAGGTGAAATATATATACAAGTATTTGATGTTGGCTGTGTTGATCTGATGTAAATTTGCACATGGGTCTATTTTATTCTCAGTGATGCTGTCTCTTTATAATGCTGTAGAGTCCCATGGCTCTCATTGTTTCTGGTTAATCAAGCATGCTATTGTAGGATCATTCATGCCCCGTTGTCCATGTTTGACTGTTGAATATTTAATTGCTGTGGAGTTTGGTGTCTCGGGTTGCCACTGCCCCAGTGTTAAAAGAGACACAGACAGTTACAGACAGAGACAGACACAGAGAGGCTGATCCAGAGGGAAAAGAGAGAAAAGAGTGGATAGGTAGAGAGAGGAAGAGAGAAAGGAGGGAGAGAGAAAGCGAGGCAGAGAGTGGGAGAGAGACAGAGAGTGAGGGACAGAGAAAGAGAGGCTACTCCTCCCACAGGTGTTCAGGTATGCTCCCTCCCTCCTACTTTGTATATATATATATGCACTGTTAGCTCACAAGTGGAGTACTGGGTTCTGCTGCTTTCTTCCTGCACTCTATATCTGCACTCTGTTAGCAAGGGCTACAGGTACCAGCTCAGTTCTAAAAAGGCAACACGCATTCAAGGTTTGCTTGATATTGTTTAAATGGACTGCTTGACATTTTTGTATTGTATTGTCTCCTAACATTTGTTTAAGTTGAAAGATATTTTGTAAATGTTCTGACTTGACTTAAAAGAACCTGAAAATCTTATAGGACCTTATTTACTTTGAAGTGAAACAAAGTGAATGTGACTTTACTAATTATATGGTTAATTGTACTTTCATGTTTTGAGAAACTCAGTCTGGTTAAACAACAAGAAATGCATTGTTTCTTAGACAGTAAATCTGGCATCAGAGGTAGGGTACCAATGCTGATTGGTTGATATGTCAACATAATACCCACTGTCTCCTATCCCACAGGAACCTTAACTCTTTACTTTAGTTAAAGAACAAATTCTCAAGCTCTAATATATTTTTTTAGATTAGTTCCATATTTTCACAAACTACAAAAACATTCTACATGTCTTTGTGGAAATATTTTTATGATGATATCAAACAAGTGTTCTTTCTCCTATGAATGAAAACTTGGGGATTTGAAGAGCTGCTAAATTCTGGTCAGCAGTAAGTTTTAGTTGGAGTGATAACCACTGCAGGCAGACAACAGTATGGCATGAGATTAATGGATTAGAGACATGCGAAATGCCTGAAGTGTTCACTCCTCTTAAAATGAACAAGAGTTTTCTCTCCTGAAAGCAGTTATAGTTATATATACTGTAAAAGCTAAAACATGACGTGTTTGTTGATTCATAGAAGGATTCAGTCTTAATGCTTGTAGTGGGCTTTTACCAAGGGTTTCGTCTTGAAGAGATTTTAAAATGCATACATGGATACTTGCCATGCTGGTTTCATTCCTTAGTTTTGAAAGCAAGATGCATGATTGGGTCCATTTTGATACCCTTTTATCTGAAATGATAACTTTTTGAACATTTACTGTCTGAACACAGCATTACCTTTGTGATTTTACATTTACTTACAACCTCAGAGTATGAAAAAATTGGTCAGAGATAAAGGAATATATTCTTGAAGCAGTGGTTTGGGTCATTAACCTCAGAAAAAAGGAAGTTGTAATGTCTTCTGTGCATTGTCATGAACAACGTCTTCCATCACTCTGTGTGTGCAGTTGTCATGGCATCCAGTGCCTCCATGCGGAGTTACTCATTTGGCAGGCAGCCCTCCTTCTCCAACCTGTCTCTGAGAGACAGTGGGCGTGGCCGGGCCAAAGTTGCTGTTTCATTTGCTGCAGCCAAGCCTCTTTCTCGCTCCGTCTCCATGAGTATGACTGACCTGAACAGCCTGAGTGGCCTGTCATTTAATGGCTTGGGCAACAGCACCAATGAGAAGGAAGCAATGCAAAGCCTCAACAACCGATTGGCTACATACCTGGAGAAAGTGCGCTCTCTGGAGAAGTCCAACGCCGACCTGGAACTTCGCATTAAACAGCTAATGTTGGAACGTGTGCCCAAGGGGCATGACATAGAATCCATGCTGGCTCAAGCCCACACTCTGGAGCAAGAGGTATATCTGCAGATCTGCTAGCTAGCAAACCATGGCCAACTCTTCAGTACCATGGCCATCCAACCATCCAACCTTTTCTGCAAAGCCCTACCCACCAAAGATATTCACACTTAGGCAGGGAGAACCGCCACCTTGTAGTTTCCTGATTATTTAATTGGACAGAGTTTAATTTTTTTGCTGCTGAATACTAGTCACTGATTCATTATTTACATCAGGATATTCTTAAAATAAATAGATATAAATAAATAAATATTTAAATTATACATTTTTATAATTATTTTTTTAGATAATTACATCGATTCACCTGGTGAATTTATCTTCTAGATTGATTTGGAATTGCTAGCACTGACCATAACCATGATGTTAACTGCTGTTTCAGACTTGGTGCTAGATCAAGTTACTCCACTGTACTGTGCATCAAAAGGTTTCTTGTCTCATTGTTGACTGATGGCTTTAGCAATGGTACATCTGATTCTTCTTATAAGCTAATTTTTGAATGCTATTGCTGGGCAATAATGAGGCAAATGGCAAACTGTCTGGAGAGGGGAACACCCAAATTTGAACACAAATGACTTGGTTATAGTAGAATCTTGTGGTGTGCTTTTGTGGACTACACGTGTACTCATAGTTTAGCTCAGTTCTAGTTTACTCTAACTTATATTCTTTTAAAAAATAATCTTTCATTGTCTTTTTAAAATTTTTATTTTGTCATACAGTCTATTTTCTTAAATTGTTTCTATTTATAACCAATAGTTGTGTGAGTGGAGCAAGAATTTCATTGTACAGTGTAACTGCCTGTTTACTGTGCACATGACAATAAAACTCTTGACTCTTTGGCAGAAACATAGCTTTTCTAAAATACATCTACTTCTAGATATCCTGTTTATATTCTTAATTGAACAGTATGATCAAATATAATTTTTTGATAGTATCTGAGACATGGTATATTTCTTTAAAGATCTCAGGAAGTTCAATAGCACAATAGTAACGATTATTCAGTATTCATTGGTCTAATAAAGACCAAATGGTTATTATTTAACACAAATAATGTAATGGCTAATAGGATCAGACAGCATTGCTCAAACAGTAGTGAAAGTGAGATTTTAAAAGATGACATTACGCTTTGGTAGGATAATTAGCTATGTATGCAATGTAGTACTGTATTTACCTGATGATGTATTTTGTTTGACAATGTCATCCAGGTGAGGAAGAAGACTCTGGAGAATGCACGCATCATGTTGGAGATTGATAATGCCAAGCTGGCTGCAGACGACTTCAGAATCAAGTGGGTAAATGGAAGTGTCCCTGGACTCAATATGTGCAAAGTTTAGTCTCAAACCCAATCTGAAACACTTCCCCAGCTAAGCACATTATTCAGGAACATTTGAAGAGTGAACTAAGGACATTACGCTAGGCTGTGAAATAAATTAGCATGTGGTAGATCTGTTATTACAGGCTTGGGCACAGAATAGGCTTAGCCATTCAGTGTATTTAATATCATGCACATCTAGTAACAGGAGGAACCTGGGACGTTTGTGTATGCCTCAGATGGGAAGCAGAAAGTGCTATGTGTCAGTCCGTTGAAAGGGACTGTGTGGCTCTAAAAAAGGCAAAGACAGACCATGACCAGATCATTGCCACCCTACGTGGAGATCTAGACAGCCTGAAGGAGGAGCTGTACTTCCTCAAGAAGAACCATGAAGAGGTAAGCTCTGTTGGATGGGATGGCTGCTGGATGTAACTGGTGAGAGGTATTGTGTAAAAAAAAAAAAAAAAAAAGTATACAAAAAGTATTGTAAAAGTATTATATTTATTATTGCATGCATATTGTATTATAGTATAATTAAAGTATTGTGAAAGTGTTATAGTTAAAATGTAGCTAAAGTGTTGTAAGATTATTATAGTTAAAGTATAGTTAAAGTGTAGCTAAAGTGGTGTTAGAGTATTATAGTTAAATTATAGTTAAAGTGAAATTAAATTGTTGTAAGAGTATTATAGTTAAAGTATAGTTGATGTGTAACTATAGTGTAACTATGTGTATTATTATTATTATTATTATTATTATGTATTATAACTATGTGTATAAGTATTGTAAGAGTGTTCAATTTAATGTATAGGTAAAGTATGGTCAGACATTTTCTTCTAGGACGTCGCATAAACAGATAAGTTGTGAGGCCTCAGGAGTAGAGATTGTACCAACCTGACCAGCTGAATGTTACACTTTATCTTCTCAATATAGACCATGTTTATTTCTGACATGTTACTTGGAAGCCACTAACTTTCATTTGTTAGTCATGTTTACATTGATTTGGCGTAAAAAACCCATTTAGTCCACATGTTTAAGGCCTTTTCCTGAGGGGTCAGTCAGTATGATATAAAGCGTGTCCAGAAAGGCCTCCCTTGTCTGTGACAGGGACTTTGAAATGCAATCCTTGTTAAGATAGAGGGCTTTCTTTCCCGTCATCTCTGTATGTATATATATATATATATATATATATATATATATATATATATATATATATATATATATATATATATATATATGTGCAGGGCTTCACTTTTGTGTTTTGTTAGCAGCATACCAAGTTATGTGTGGATTAGCAAGTGCGTATATAGTTGCAACAGCAGGTAATGCAAGACATCTATCAAATATTTAAGGAGGATAAGTTAATAATGAAGGGATTCTACCCACCCTACACCACCATGTGGTATCAGGTTCATAAGATTCATTAGTATACAGTTGTGTTCTCTTGCACAGACCACACCCTGCTGACTAAACACTGAATTTACACACACTTAACATACTCAAACACTATTAAAAGTTAAGGAAAAGCTCTCAATGCACTAAATTCATTTGCTTCTTTCTTTGTATCCTTCTCTCCCTCCTACCACTACCCCCCATAGGAGATGGATAACCTGCGGGCAAGGATAGCCCAGGAAGGGGTCACCGTGGAGGTGGACGCAGCCCGAGGTCCTGACCTGGGCTCGGTGCTGTCTGAACTGCGCTCTCAATATGAGGGCATTGTCCAGAAAAACAAAGAAGAAGCTGAGAACTGGTACCGCAAGAAGGTCTTTATCCTCAGGAAAGCATGGTCAACATGCACTTGTCCATATGGAAACTCCATAAATTAAATATTTATGCATACAATCCACCAACATGACCTGATCCATTCACTCTAATTATACAGAGTATGTCACAGAGACTTGTGGGTAATGTGTTATAGGTTGCATTGTGAGTTTTACATAGGTATCATGTTTACATCAGTGACACATTTGACAGCTGTAGCTGCTTTCTCATCATTTGTCTAAGATTACAACAGCTAATCATGTTTTCAGTTGAGTATTTCTACACCTGCCATTTAAAACCTTGTAACTAATAAAAAGACACAGTAGAACTGAAATATACACCAGTTCTTGGCTATGTGTTAGAATTGCATTGTGTATTTATACCACTTCTTCCCTACTGTTGCATAGTGTAATGTTCTTCAGCAGAGTTTCCTCTTTTGTAACATTCTCTGGCAGTTGTGGATAGTGTTGCAGGTCTTTGGATAACACCACTGTGGCTGTGTTGGTGTTGCAGCTGGACGTGGTGCAGACCGAGGTACGTGAGAGCAATGAGGCCCTGCGTGGGGCAAGGAGTGAGCTCACAGAGAGACAGCGCTTCCTGCAGACCCTGGAGGTGGAGCTGGAGGGCCTCCACAAGCAGGTCAGGACCACTGAGGGGCAGTGTGGGGTGTGATGGGACCTTTTAAACACTGCTCCTGTTTCCAGAGTGAACTTTTAGAGCAGTGCACAATGCTTATAGAGTTGCAGCCTAGTGGGGAATTTAAAATGCTGCCCTTTACGTGGTTGTGCCGAACAAGACCCCTGTGTCTCCTGCTGTGTCCTAGTTTCAGTGGTTTACAGTGGAAGGAACACAAATACAGTTATACTCATATAAATGTGGCCAGTGAACTTTAGTTACAAACTGAGGAAAGTGCATCCATGGCTCCTGATTGTTATCACAAAGCAATGAGTAATCTTGTAGCATCACCACTTCTGTCAGCCTCAGACTTTCTCATCAGTGCTTGAGTTTCATTGGCTGGGGATCTGGATTAGCATCTCTTAGCTGCGCTGGCTCCATCTCCTGCTGATCATCTGGTTACTGTAAACAGATCACTCTAGTGTAAATAAGATAAGCCATCCAGACACAAAGGGGTTTGTTTTAAAACTGCTGCTGGTCAAGTCTGTGCACCTGGCATTTATAGTGTTTATACAGTGTTAATACTTAAGTAATAATACTGTCTCTGACACAGCTACTGACAAACTGACACACACACATACACACATTGCTTTTCACATAATATTCTCACAGGCACTATTTCCATATACCCTCAATATATGAATTCCGTGCTGTTTGTATCCTGCCAGTGAATGTTTTTCTAAAGATGCTGAAACACAATATCAAAGGCACAAGGAGCCTCTGTCTGCTGGTAGCTATGGCTAGGATGTGTCACTCTACACAGGTTTCTCTTATCAGAAGTTCAGCCTTCATGAGTGGAAGATGGAAACACTTCACTGACGGATGGAACTTTCTGATTGCTTTGTTCTAATGATTTTGATGGAATGTGATTCCTTTATTCTAATGACGGATGGAACGTTGTGATTCCTTTACAACCTGCCTGTCTGTGTTTGTGCTATATGTCAAGCGTGCTATATGCTATATGTCAAGTGTGTTGTGGTGTTTAAAGAATGAACACTGATGTTAATTTAAAGTTTACTGTGCTTCAGAAGTGAGCCAAGCCCTCAGTTGGCTCATTTCCTCATTTGTCCTCTTATCAGTATTAACTATCTTTACATGCAAGGTTACATATATGTTACTCGTATGTTTATATACGTTAAATAAGGTTACATCCTCATTTAGTCTTTCCTTAAAAAATCATTTAAAGTGAAATAATTTCTATATTTTGGCTTTATTTCATTGTTATCATGCCATAGAAAAAACAGTTCCCTAAAATAGATTCACACAAGTGTTCTTATAATAAAATCCTATTCCTGGTTATGAAATCCACGTAGATACAAATAGACACATGAATGCACATTACAATACAACACCACACTGTGAGTTCCCAACCTACATCTCTTAGTTTGTAATTGCACCAAATCAAATACTCGGTCAAACTTGCAGGTGCCGAGTCCTGCCCCAATCTTTCTGTCACCTCCTGCAGGTGGCTGCTCTGGATGGTAACCTCAGCGAGACAGGTCAGAAGTACTCCCAGGAGATGGAGCGTCTGCAGGCTACCCTCAACCAGCTGGAGGAGGACTTATCGCAGTTGCGGCTAGACATGCAGCGTAACAAGACTGAGTATGAACAACTCCTGCGCATCAAACAGAACCTGGAGATGGAGATCGCCACCTACAGGCGCCTGCTAGAGGGGGAAGACACGTGAGTGCCATGGTCAAGCCATTTGTACTTTTTAAGAAAACTTAATGGATTGTTTACTTCTTGTTTTCAACATTTATACATATTTATATATTATCATTTAAGTCTTCATTTATGTATTTCAATATCCAACAGGGATTACAGTGCTTCAAATCTATAGATTTAAGTATAAAATGTGCAGAAGGGTTTACAGTGCTTCATATCTATAGACCTTTTGTATTGTTTTAGTTCTTATGGGTGACTGTAATTTGATGTTTGTTTTTTCCTGCAGTATTAAGGAGGTTCCTCCACCCCCAAAGAGTAAGTATTTCTGCTGAGACAACATTTCCAAAGAAATTTGCAGTGGTAAACAAAACCTGTCACACCTGGCCTGTGTACCATAATCAAACCACATCAGGCTTTAAAGCATGCAGTTCCATCTCATGTGGCCTTTATCCTCCTTAGCCTTTCACTGTGATAAGAGCTGTGAATGTAATGAATGGCCAATCATTCACACTTGAGACCCACCCAACTTCCACTCTTCTGTCTTGAAATACACTCACAGTGTATATTCACAGTGACAGGTGATTCATACAGGTGATGTAATCTAAACCTGCCTTTAAAAGCAGTCTAATGTGACTGAACATTCTAGGCTCAAATAATCATTTTATTTATAGTCATTCACAACCTGAAACACTGTTGTAGTCTACTCATTGCATGAGAATGTATGACCTGTTCTGTTCTGTAGGCAGCCAGCCTCACATCTCCATTCTAAACACAGCCCATACTTTGGTACTAATGGCAGATTAAAAGCTGTAAACACAGCAACCTCCCAAAACAGAACAGTAGCTCCCTGGCAACGCAAATCATTCACGTGTGTGTATGTGTGTGTGTGTGTGTGTGTGTGTGTGTGTGTGCTAGTGCAAGAAGAAACTTATGGATCAAACTTGTCTCTCTGTCTATCTCATATATTACTTTTGCTATTTCTCTTTTCCCTTCTCACTCTTTTGCTGTCTGTTTCTCTGTCCCTCTCTTTCACTCTGCAGAGGAACCTGATGTCCGTACTAGGAAGATTGTGAAGGTGGTCACCCAGACCATGATCAATGGCAAAGTTGTGGATGAATCCAGTGAGGTTGAACAGATTGAGGAGAGTAAGAAGTAAAGTCTGAGTATTTTAGCCCAAAATAAAGTCCCCATTGTTAACTAGGGATCACATTAGCCCCAGGAGACCCCGCTCACATTACCTTTTCTCTCTACCAAAGCCTTTCAAACAGCTCATCTTTCTTGAGCTTTTCTCAAGCCACGTAATGAAGCCCACTCCTAGACAGAGACTTCCATTTTAGAGTCAACACTGGCCAAGGAATAAAGTCCCCTCTTTGTCGCTTGAATATAATGTTTTTTTTCCTTTCTTGCAATAATTGTTTCCCTGTAGGAATGGGAAGTTCTCATGCTTTTTGAAAGTACTCATCTGTAAACCTTTGTTTTAGAAACACTGATAGTGCAAGTCCTCTCAGTGAAGTTGAAAAAAGACAAATAAAAACTGTCAAAAAGGATTGTTTGCGTGTACTTATTGAGATCACGTGTGCATATCTGACCGTTGTGACATTACTCTTATATAGATCATATGTACATGTATGATTGTTGTGCCATTAGTCGGTTATAAAGATCCCATGTATGTCTGACCATTGTTACATTACTCGGTTATTAAGATCATGTGTAGATGTCTGACTATTGTGACATTACTTGTTTATTAAGATTATGTGTACATCTGACTGTCATGACATTTCTCGGTTTCATAAATAGCTTTTTCCCCTTTTATGGCATCTGAGCAGAATGGGCATCAGTAGGCATTCGAAGACTTACATCCCGAATTACAGTAAAATGCATACTGGGTACCAATCTGCTTAAATAACTTTTTACAGGTACTACAGAATAATCTGTTAGTATTATTTTAGTATTTCTTAAACACAGTTGCTGAAATACATGTTTAAAAAGGCATATTTGTAATTTTAACACTTTCCCCTGACCAAAATGTCCAAGGAAACATAAACTTAAGCAATTTACTCTCTCTCATTAATGTTTTAAATAGTCAGTTGTATTTTAGGTAATGATATAGACAGCTGTGTGGTATTTGTTAGTAAGAAGCAGGTATGAAATCAGTTGTGTTATGATTAATTAAAGTAAATCATTTAGAACCTCTTGACTCCTGTTAACATGTTCTTCGCAAGACTTACCAGCAACTAAATTAACCTCCCACCTCTCATAGGTGAACGTACGCATACAGGATTGGATCTTAAACAGAGGACTACATTAAATGTTTGGCAAATCCACAGATCTTCCTTAGATCACAGCTTAAGACATCATCCACTATAACATTTTAACTTTTCTTATTTAACTCTTTTAGAACTGAATGCTTTGATCCCCCAGCATATGTCTAGTCTACATATACCGTATAAAAGTAACTTCTATACTTGCACTCCTCTTATAACAATTATTTTTAAAAGACTGATTTATAAAGACACAACGTACCCTAGTCATTCCAGATCCCTAGTCATTCCAGATTTTTCCCACATTCGGCTAATGGAGTTCAAAGGACTGAGTCCTCCTGGTTCATATTTCAGTGACTTTTGAGAACCATGCAAGCATGAAAGATCAGACCATGAAGCTGCTTCAGTGACTCAATCCACAGTCGACTGGTTTACTTAGCCCAAGCTAACATGAATGTGAGGTAGAATGGCTAGGAGTGCTAGATTATTTTCTATTTCAGGAGTGCAGTGAACACTGGTGGGTGAGTGTGAATCTGGGGTGAACATGCAGAGTGGGTGAACACGCAATGTGGGAAAAATGGGAAAACACACCGAGGGTGGTGTTAACACAGAGTGAGGTGAACATGCTGAGGGCAGGGAGACTCCTAAGCTTGTTAACACCACTGTGGCAGCAATGACTGTTTACGCCACAGGTGCACAGTGTAGTACTGAGTTTTTGCAAGTGCAAGTGCAGTCCACCCAGAGCCAGTAAAGACTTGTAATGGCAAAAAACATACCACACAAGGTTTGGCCTATAATGTGGATATACTGTAAATTTACACAATTGCTTACTTTTTGTCATACCTAATCCAAATATAAGCAGAGAATGTTGGGTAAATACCACAGCCTGGAGATTAATCAACAATGCCAAAAAACAAGAACCAAGTCTTATGATGATTTAATTCAACATGCTCAGATATCCTGGATGATATAGCTCCACTTAGACTTAGAAAGCCCAAAGCTAAAAAACAGCCCTGGTTTAACACTGAAACACACTCACTTAGACTACTGTGCAGGAAAGCAGAGCGAAACTGGAAAAAAGATAAGCTCCAAGTTTCATACGAAATTTTTAGGGATTCTTTGGTCAAGTTCCAGCTTTCTGTGATGTCGGCCAGAGCTAAATACTTTTCAAATTTAGTCTCTACTCACTCAAACAATCCTAGGGTTCTTTTTAATACGATAAACTCGATTTTAACACCGGCTGATACCCCTTATATTAAAGAGTCTCCAGAATCATGTGACAAATTCCGTAGCTATTTTTCTGACAAAATTCAAGCTATCAGATCAACCATTCCCTTATTGGACAATGCGATCCTTGAGAATCCTGCCTGCTCTGCTTCTTTGTCAGAGTTCGACCAAATCTCTTTGTCCCTGTTGACTAAGATTGTGTCTAGTATGAAGCCGGCCACATCTATACTGGACACCCTTCCAACACGCCTTTTTAAAGAAGTCTGGAACACTATCGGATCGACTGTATGCCCTATTATAAATTCTAGCCTCTTAAGTGGACTGGTTCCTTTGTGTTTCAAGCACTCAGTTCAGCCTCTTATTAAAAAACCTAATTTGGACCCAGCTGCCTTGTCTAGTTATAGACCCATCTCAAAATTGCCGCTCACATCAAAAATCCTGGAAAAGGTTGTTTGTAATCAACTTTCTTCCTATTTAGCAGAGAATAATATCTTGGACAAGTTTCAATCAGGTTTCCGAGCTAATCACAGCACAGAATCAGCCTTACTTGACGAATGATATCCTCCTTAATTTGGACCGTAATTCATGTGTCGTTTTAGTTATGCTGGACCTGTCGATCACGATATTTTAATAAAGCGTCTTAACACGGTGGCAGGGGTCCAGGGGAAAGCACTAGCTTGGTTTTCTTCCTACCTAAAAGATCGCTCTTTTGCTGTCCAATTAGGTAAGTCAGTGTCATTATCATCTCCCATTGCTACTGGTTTGCCACAGGGTTCCATCTTAGGCCCCATTCTCTTTTCACTTTATTTAGTTCCTTTAGGTTTAATTTTTAAAAAATATGAAATCTCGTATCATTGCTATGCTGATGATACTCAGCTATACTTACCACTGAAACCGGGGGATACGCACTCTCTAAACATCTTGTCAGCGTGTATGAGGGAAATCAAACTATGGCTAACTAAACTTTCTTAAGCTCAATGAGGACAAAACAGAGGTTGCCCTGTTTGGCAAGCCTGGTAACATTGAATCCTTCAAAAATAATCTGAGTTATCATTTTCAAAATTTATCTCATTGTGTGAAAAACCTTGGAGTTATTTTTGACCCAGCACTTAAATTTGAAAAGCAAATCAACTCCGTTGTAAAATCAAGTTTTTTCCAATTACGCCAAATTGCTAAACTTAAACCGATTTTGTCATTTAAGGATCTCGAGACTGTTATTCATGCTTTTATCACAACACGCCTTGACTATTGTAATTCCCTGTACATGGGGGTAAATCAGTCCTCTCTGGCCCGTCTGCAACTCGTTCAAAATGCAGCTGCTAGACTCCTTACCGGAACAAAAAAACGTGACCATATTTCTCCAGTCCTGGCTTCATTACACTGGCTTCCTATCAGGTACAGGATCCATTTTAAAATCCTACTGTTTGTTTTTAAGGCTCTTCATGGTGTGGCCCCGCGGTACATTTCTGATTTGATTAGTCCATATAATGCAAACAGGTCTCTTCGGTCTTCTAACAAACTACTGCTTAAAATTCCCACCTCACGTTTAAAACATAAGGGTGATAGGGCTTTCTCTGTTGCTGCCCCAACTTTGTGGAACTCTTTGCCCTATGAAATTAGATCAGTGTCTTCAATTGAGCAGTTTAAATCGTGCCTTAAGACCTATCTTGTAACGGCGGTGGTAGGGACGCACACACCGCGTTAGAGAGAGCGAGAGAAAGGTGGAACCAAGTGCCACAAAAAATAACAGAACTAAAAGGAGCGCCTGAATAAACGCGGACTGCTCAACGCGTAAAAAGAAATAAAGCAAAAACAAGGACGTCAGGGGAAGTAGCTGACTAATAGCAAAAGGCTATTCAAACAAAAACCCTTCCCATACAAACAGCAACGGGATAGGAAGGTAAACAGGTGAGGAAAACTTGAGGGAGGTCAGTAAGCGATGCAGGAGAGGACTCGAAAAAGACAGAAGATAGAAAAGAGAGATAGGTGGCGAGACACCTAAAGAGGCAAACGCTGCAAAATAGAGTAAGAGAGAGGCTGAGAGCATAACGGCATAACCACAACGAATCAGCAATGATCCGTTTCCACTGGCTTCCTTAAGAAGCCATGGCAACAGGTGAGACAGATCATTGCTGATTGCGTTGCTGGAGTCTAGGACTGGCTCGGGTGCCCCTTGTGGATGTAGATGGCACGGCATCCGAGCCAGCCCTGACATATCTTTTTTCACTTGCTCATGACTGCAAGTGATACGTCAATCAGTTCAATAATGTGGTTTATGGTCTATGGCCTTCTTAGTGATTTATCTTATATTTTTATTAGATTTTATTGTAGGTTCAATTTTATGTATGTATATGTGTGTGTATGTATATATGTATGTATATACGGTATGTACATATATGTATGTATGTGTATATGTGTGTATATGTGTATGTATGTATGTATATGTATATATATATATGTATGTATATGGGTGGGTGTATGGATACTGTGTATACTTTTTTTATCTGTTGTACAGCACTTTTGGTTAGCCTTGGCTATTTTAAAATGTGCTTTATAAATAAACTGAATTGAATTGAATTATGAGAAGATGGCTATAGATTTACTCTAAAAGCCTTCTCAACCCCTGTAATCTTGTCAAAAGTGAATTTACACATGAAAGTCAGAATGCATGGAGAGAATGAATGTTTCATTTGGAAAACACATACAAATTAGTCACATCACATGCTGCCTTAACTAAGCTAATGTTTACAAAATGCTGTCAAATTAGATAAGAACAGGAAGTCATCACAAAAATGAGGGGCTTCGCTCTAATGGTAGTATTCTTCTTGGCATGATGCTTCAATGAAGAAAGGATATTTTTCACAATTTCTAACTTTTATGATAAATATGCATGTGTGAATATAAGGCAACTTTAATGTGTGACAACAATAGGCTATGTGGGATGTTTGGTCTACCTTGCCACAATAAGGATAATTACATTTCTGTTGGAAGATTAAATGAATTGCTCAGAAGTAAATTTTGGCCCTGTCTTTTTTTGTGCTCCTATCCTGAAGATTGATCACTTTTTCATAGTTGAACTTTTGGTTCATGTTATTGTCAGAACAGAATTCTATATGTGCTTGAATTCATAAGTAAGTTTGGATTTTGTGAATAACATATGTCTGAATTAAACTCCCAAGTGTCAGTGTGTTAGCCTTTAAAATGAAGGCTTACTTGTTTTAATGTATTAATGTATTCCATTTCACATACAAAGGTTGACCCCTGGTGGTTACATTCACACATTAAGCTTAGTTGCTCAACATTCTCCTTCACTTGTTTAAACAAAAAATACTTTGTGGCCACTCCCATGCAAATCTTTTCATTCACATTTGAAATTTAATTTAGTTTTGTTATGAAGTATCTCCATGATGCTTTATGAGGGGAGCCAAAGATTACTGTACTCTTCGGTTTAACTTGGCACTTTAGCATATTTGTCTCTCAGTGCTCCCATAGTAAAAAAATATATAGATTAAGTCATTTGGCTACCCAAAATAAATTGCTTGGTTATTGTTTGCATAATAAAGTAAAATTTATTATATAGTGTGTGTGTGGGTGTGAATGATTGTATGGATGGATAGGAGCCATATAGAGAGAGAGTCGCGACAACGGAAGTTCAAAACGCTTGATGGTCACGTGATTCACGGAGGCTTCAGATAGTTCCAGGAAGTTCAATTTGAGCGCATAAACACAGAGACAGAACTGCGATTTGAGGATTGTGAACATATAGCAACCAACTTTAGGCTAATTTTAGAGCACATCGCTGTTTAATGCTTTGATTGTTTTATAATTGTTATATATTACGTTCATTTATATATTTAGAGGGACAGGAAGGGGTGAGAAATTCAGATTAGATTAATTTTATAACATTAACATATCTTTAAATCATGGTGATTTCTGTAATCCCATGGTATTGGGGACCTAATTAATCGAAATGACTAATGTACATTTTCTGACAGAAGGAAAATTTTCTTTGACTTCATTGTGCAGAAATATGCTTTAAAAAGGTACATTAAAACACATTACATTTACATCCAGACAGTATATGACATTAAAATACATTGATAAATGATATATATATATATCTTGTCTTTTTAATACACACTTATTTACAGCAATTAATTCATTAAATAAATCTCTAATAATCTCAAATATGAATATCGTGTCAAGCAGTTTTTCTGTGTCCTTTCCTCCGTGTTGTTTGTGTAGGTGTCCACCATAGTTTGCTGTGTTGCATGGGGATGCTCCAATCGAGCAAAAATGTATGGTTTCCCAACTGATACTGAGAGGAGAAAAAAAATGGTTGTCTCAACTAAGCAGGAGCAATCTTACCCTCACTAAAATTACAACAGCAAATATATATGTGAGGTAATCATCAAACACTGCATTTGCACATTTCACAATAAACACACTATTGGAAAGCTTAATGCCTGATTTATTAAAATACAGAATAGTGAACAAAAAAAATCAAAGACTCCAGACAGACTTGGGTGCAGGGTGAGGGTGCTATCTAGTTGCAGGCTCCATTGAATCCCCTATGGTTCTTTGGCTTAAAGAGAGAGAGGAGAAAAAGGCAGGAGAAAATGATTATTATGAGTATTGATGTTATATGAATTTGAACTTGTTGCACATCCTTGGTTGTTTTTTATATGTGTAATGAGTGTATACGTATCCAGTAAGTGTTCTCTAATACTGTGTATTCACCCACTATGGGATATGTATATGGGTAAACAAAACTGAGTTGTCATGTGTGAGGAGTAAACTCACATCACTCTGCAGGCACATTTTGAGGCAGACCAGTTCATCAAAACCAAACAGGGCAAGACTAGGCTGAGAGCAGATGCTGTTCCCACCATTTTTGTGCATCGCCCCGCACTCAGAAAGAGGAAGCCCCCTGCACTATGATGCACCACTGGACCTGTAAAGACAGGGCCCATAGCTGCTGATCACAGATATAGTGCTGACACAGGTATAATAAGTATGAACTCCTAATAATTATATTATTTCTTTAAGTGATAGAATATTTAAAACTTAATCACACTAAATAGTATACGTCTTTTATATCCAGCAGTTTAAAAAACTGAGGAAATGCGTTAATAAAATAAAATAAAAATAAATAAAACGAAATAAAAAGGAAAATAAAATAAATAAAAGGATAAATAAATAAAATAAAAGCAAATAAAATGTTAGCTGGTACTCCAAAATGGATATCCTCATTTTATCTCCTCGACCCAACACACTCTACAATCACACTCAAACGTTATATTTAACCAATACTAGCTACCCCGCAAAAACATCGCGTTTAGGTGAAATGGCATTAAGAGTGGAATTTACAATTAATAGGCTGTCGGTCGTTAATGTGAAATCTCGCTAACCGTATTCGCGTTCTTAGCATAGATTTAGTTTCCTAAATCTGCTTATTAAGAGGTGGATAATTCACTAAAATGCTTTAATTCACATTTTAATGCACATGTTAATTTGATTCTGATGTCCTTATAATACACAATGTGATTTTTTTAAGCATACTAACCTGTAAAAGTGTATCACAGATGGTCCACTGCTCCAGTTTGACTGCGCTGCTCGTATTTGCTGCTAACTTCCGGGAACTATTGACAGGCTCCACGATCCGCCATTGCTGTAAAAAACTGGTCCATTGGAGTGAACGGAGTTGACGCGACTCTCTCTCTATAGGGCTCTGGGATGGATGTCCTGGATGTCTCTGTTCCTGCCTCTGTTTCAGTCCGCAGGATCTTGAAGTATCCAGTTCAGTGTTTAATTATTTGCTGCTTCACCAGCATGCAACTGTACATAAAAGTTGTGTGTGTTAACTACACAGTAAAACCAAACAGTGCTACTAACATAAACCTTAATGGTGTGGTAAATAAAACCAGGTATTTTGTTAACCCAGCATGAAAGGTTTGCGTTATTTCAACGTGTGACAGGTAGGACCCGTGTAATGGCATTCAGTTCCCCTCCAGACCGTTTAGTGGCAACACCCACAGTGTCGGGGGTTGACGTTCGTCATGCGCAGTACGGCAGTAGCGACGTAATTCGCTGATTGGTCGTGCCTTTATATTCTGCCAGCCCTGCGGAAGAATGATTGTTTGGTGTGGTGCATATCGGCGGTTTGAGCTCGGCGCTGTGTCTGGATTTTATGGAGTAAGTTCACCTTAGTGATTTGCAGTATTGCTAAGGTTGTATATTACTAAACTGATGTGTTGGTTAACGTTTTATAGATCGAAAGCTGTTCCAGAGAGTTTTAGAAGAGCACATTTTTAATACAGTGTCAAGAGACTTTATGAATTGGGGAAACGAGACGGTCGTAACAAGCCTGACGCGTTCTAGGTTGGTATGCTGGGAATTTGTAGTGTCTGTAAATGTAATTATTAGATTTATTCATACTGATATAATTTTTATTTCATTAGACACGAATTCCTAGCAGAGGAATACCATAGCACTACCTGCTGACAATAGACCGGTCCCAGTGAACAAGTGTTTGAATTTACATCAGCACCAGTCGCTGTTTTGTTATATTGTTTTTTTTGTGTCCGCTTGTTTGTCCTTTGTATGGTACAATTTTATTGTTATTGACAATTATTTCTGCCCTGTATTCTGATGTCAATTGGTGTCGTTGTATCATGAGCCTTGAGTAATCTCACTTCCTAAGTGAGATTGGAAGCTGACGGAAGAGTATATTTTTAACTAGAATAAATAATTGTAGCTTTTATTCTGTGACATTTAATAACTTGGATAGTAATGTTGTTGTTTTTTCGTTTTGTTTATTTTCTCCAAAGGTGCTGTTGGTGGAATGCGGTACAGTGTGGGGGTTGTGTGATAGTTTGCAGTGGTTGTGTGGGGGTATTCGACTTTATTAGTGTGGTGGTTTTATTGCACATAATAATTTGCTGTGAACTATTGGTCCGTGTTTTAGGGTGAAGCCCTCCACTGGAGTTGCGTGCCCACCACAGTAGCCTGGAGATTGTTTGTTTATTTTTCTTTTAAAATAAACATTGTTATTGTTGCCCTCTACTTGGTTGCCGTCTCTGCTCATTCAGTTGAGACCCCTGCGAGTGGGGAAGGGTTGCCCAAGTCATTGGGGGTGTATACCGGTGTGAGGTGGTTTTGCCAGGTTGCTGTGATTGTCCTGGGCTAAATTGGTACACCTCATTGCCTGTGTTACATTATTGGCGTAGTCAGGCAGGATCCCTTTCAGGGACGGCGTCAATTAAGTGGCGGGCAACATACTATTTGTTTCCTAATTTTTTTTTGGTTGTGAAAGAAAAAAAAAAAAACAGCGACTGGTTGAATCCTGGGAAGGACTGTGTAAAGTACGTTGGGTTTTATTTTAGCTTCTGTGTGTTCTGAGGTGTAAGACATAGTTGTGATCAAATTTATTCAACCCCCACTGAAATAAAGTGTTTTGGCCAGTTTGACATTGATTTTGATCATTTCAGTCATCTTATTTACAATTATATCAAAGAGGCACTTATAAATTAGACAAACATAACAATATTTATGATGGAATAACCACAAATGTCTTTACTGTGCTCACATCATTATCAGTTTTATTCAACCCCCTAGTGACATTATTTTTTAGTACTTAGTACAACATCCTTTTCCAGTTATGACAGCTTTCAAGCGTGAAGCATAGCTTGACACAAGTGTCTTGCAGCGACCTATGGGTATCTTAGCCCATTCTTCATGGGCAAAAGCCTCCAGTTCAGTCACATTCTTAGGCTTGCGCACTGCAACTGCCTTCTTTAGGTCCCACCAGAGGTTCTCAATTGGATTTAAGTCTGGTGATTGCGATGGCCACTCTAGAATGTTCCAGCCTTTCATGTTCAACCATGCTCTAGTGGACTTGGATGTGTGCTTCGGATCATTGTCCTGTTGGAAGGTCCAACGTCTCCCAAGCCGCAGGTTTGTGACTGACTCCATCACATTTTCCTCCAAGATCTCCTGGTACTGAAGGGAATTCATGGTACCCTGCACACGTTGAAGCTTTCCTGTACCATTAGAAGCAAAACAGCCCCAAAGCATAATTGACCCCCCGCCATGCTTCACAGTAGGCAAGGTGTTCTTTTGTTCATAAGCCTGGTTCTTCCTTCTCCAAACATAGCGCTGGTCCATTGTCCCAAACAGTTCTAATTTAGTTTCATCTGACCACAGTACACTGTTCCAAAACCTTTGTGGCTTGTCCACATGACTTTTGGCATACTGCAGTCGACTTTTCTTGTTCTTTGGAGTCAGCAAGGGGGTGCGTCTGGGCGTTCTGGCATGGAGGTCTTCGTTATGCAGTGCGCGCCTTGTTGTCTGAGCTGAAACTTCAGTGCCCACATCTGACAGGTCTTTTTTCAGTTCCTTAGCAGTCACACGGGGATTTTTCTCCACATTACGCTTCAGGTAGCGCACAGCAGTCGCGGTCAGGATCTTCTTTCTGCCACGACCAGGTAACGTTTCCACTGTGCCCTTTAACTTGAACTTGCGAATGATACTTCCGATAGTGTCTCTTGGAATATTTAACAACTTCGCAATGTTTTTATATCCATTGCCATTCTTGTGAAGAGCAATAACCTCTTCTCTTGTCTTCTGGGACCATTCTCTTGCCTTCACCATGCTTGGAAACACACCAGTAGATGTCTAGAAGGAGCTGAGTATCACAGTCCTTTTAAATCTGCCTAATTGGTGCTTATCATGCTTGATTGCTGCTCGTTGACATCCACAGATGTTTTCAATACCTGATGGAAAACACTGGAATGCACCTCTGTTCTTAGGAGTGGTAGTCGTAAAGGGGTTGAATAATTGTCAATGAAGAAATCACAAAAAGGCCATTTAATACTTTATGACAAAAAAAATTGATGCTATCTTAGTTGCATTTAGTTCTTTAACAAGTCCTTGTAAGATTTCATTATGAACACAATTACAAATGTGCACTGAATTCCATAAAACCCTTCGCAGCATTGGGGGTTGAATAAATTTGATCACAACTGTACATTTTTACCGTGTCTAAATTTGTTTTGGTTATCTGTGCCAGGAGTAGACCCCATGGAGGATTGGGAGGAACAGATCAGGACTCTGACAGAGCAGGTTCAGAAGCTGCAGGCGGACAATGCTAGTCTTCACCAGAGAGTGTCAGGAGAGCCAAGGACGTCAGGTCAGTCATCACAGAGTAGGGAATCTGATCCTTTGCCCACCCCAGCACAAGTCACAGAACGTTATGTTTGTGCCCCGTGAGCGCAAGTGCCCACGGTTCTCTGGTAATGTTGCACACGATCAGGTACCCGTAGAGGAGTGGGTAGAAGAGGCACGGCAGTGTTTAAGTACTAGATATATGACTCAATTAGAGCAAGCATCGTTTTTATATGATTTATTAGATGGGGAAGCCAAGTTAGAAATAAAGTTCCGCCCCGCGGTAGATCGGAGTGATCCGGAGCGTGTTTTGCAGATTTTATTGGAGACTTTTGGATGTTTGCAATCTCATATAGAAGCACAGAAGCAATTCTTTCAACGGCGCCAGCGTGAGGGGGAAACGTTGCGAGAGTTCTCCCATGCTTTGTTGTCATTAATGGAAGTGGTGAAGCGGAAGAGTCCAGGGTCTGCTACTAATGCTGATATTTTGGTTAGAGATCAGTTCATAGAATATGTGAAGGATGGTATGCTCCGTCGAGAGTTGAAACGGTTGGTTCGCAGTGATCCTAACATATCCTTCTTGACTATTCGTGGGGAAGCACAGCGCTGGGTGGCCGAAGGGGAGCGTGGGGCTACTGCACGTAGTAGGGCGTTTTCCTGTGACTCTCAATGGGAAGCTGGGTGTGATACACAGGTGGTTAATGCCACAGTTTCCTCTAGTGAAATGGCTGAGGTAAAAGAGTGTTTATGTAAACAGCAAAGTCAGCTGGATGCTATCTTAGCACAGTTAGCTAACCACCCACCATTAAGGGCTGGGACTAATAACCAGCAGACTAAGCGGTTGAGATTTGAATCTGATGGTAGGCCAATTTGCAGACAGTGTAATAGGCCAGGACATATAGCCAGATATTGTCCTGGGTCTGAGGGATGGCAGGCCACCCCAGTGAGAGAGAGACTGGGAGGTGGAAGGGCAGTAGTGTCCTCCAACACCCAAGGGCAGCCACAGGGAAACTAATTCCCGCCAGTATGGAGAGCCACATGCTGGATGAGGGTTGTCGGGGCTCGGGAGCCGGTGGGTCTGATGGTATTGGTCCTAGATTGGTGGGGCAATGTCCAGTAGTTAATGTCCTAGTAGATGGAGTAGTAGTACCATCCCTTTTGGACACTGGATCCATGGTGACTACCATTACAGAACGGTTTTTTTTCGCACACTTTCAGCCTAGAGTGCAGGAGCGGCTTCAGTATTGCAGGGGGTTGCGTCTTAAAGCTGCAAACGGGTTGGATATTCCATACTGTGGTTATGTAGAGCTGGATGTAGAAGTGTTGGGAAAGTGCTTACCTTGCATGGGCATCCTGGTAGTAAAAGATCCAGGGGATGCACTTACTCGGCAGAAAAAGGGGCTAGTCCCAGGGGTGTTAGGCATGAATGTATTGACCAGCTGCTACAGAGAATTGTTTAGTCAGCATGGAGATCGGTTGTTTCAGTCCCCAGTATTGCGGGCCGCAGCGCCAGGGTGGATGCCAGCCCTCTCTGAGTGCCAAGCTTTAGAATATGTTTCTAGTTCCGGTCATATAGGTTCAGCTGTCACCCCGAGGGGTCCTGCGGTGCGGATCCCTGCTGGCACTTTGAAACTGGTTCCGGCCACGTGTCAAGATCTGGCATCTTGTGTGCGTACAGTCTTACTGGAAGCTTCAGGCCAAGGACAGGATCTCCCTCCAGGATTGTTGGTCCCTAGTGCGCTTTTGCCTGTGGAGAAGGGTAGTCTGGTGGTTCCAGTAGTTAATGTTGGTCATCAAGACCAGTGGTTAAAGCCGAGGGTTGCCTTAGGGCATGGGTTAAAGTTCTCCGTCACTACAACGGATTTCCGTCATTTGATTTTTTTTGGGGAAAAAATCCATCAAATCATAATAAACACACGCACGTGCTATCTGTTTTGTGGCCGAAATATGATTCTCACTGGCGCTCATCAGCGCTGGATGGATGACGGCGGTGTCATTTGATTGACTTGCGGTTCATTCCGCCTTCAGATTTGCGGATGTTACGTAGAAAAGTTTTTACCTCCCCCCTGCCTGGCATGACCGTAGCGCGCGACTCTGTACACCTGCGCGAACGGCGGAGTCTACTTGCTGCGTCACATTCTTTTTGCAGTGTAGTCCCCTCAAAAACAGGGGAATGAACATTTACCTGAACAATTGTAATGTTGCATTAGTGCTGGAATTTAGGCTAAAGTACTTTAAAATGCTTGAAAATGTAACTACTTCGTTTCACAACAAATATCTGTCTGACTGAACAGTTATTACGCTAACAAATACGAGCCTCTTGTAATTCCAGGATGAAACATGAGAGAACGTGAAGTCGTTAAGATTGGGCGTTTTGAAAATAAACCACCATTAAATAATGTGATAAAAAGATAATTATTTCGAATCATTTCGAGTATATGTATAAATATTTAACTTAATTAAATTTAACGTTGAGAACGCGTTGAAATGGACCTTGAAAGTGACGTACAAGTGCTTTAATTCCACCTTATAAAGGTGTATGAACCCGGCAAACATGACTTGGTTCACTGCGCTGAAGCGCTGTGCGCGCGAAGTTACAAAATTCGAGAGGTGCACGACTGCGAGGCTCTCGCGCATGGGTGGAGCCACCGCGATTACGTCATTTTCGGCGTGCGGACCCTCGCGCTGCTCACGCCACTCGTGCTGCGTCAAGTGTAAAGGCTTAAACCAGGCTTAACATGGATGGTGTTGTTCTGTTTGTATTTAAAAGCTCTATCCAGTGGTGTTAATTTTTTTGTAACATACCTACTTAAAGCAGGTAATCTTACGGCTTATGTTTTTGCGATGGTGAATCTGATAAAAACAAGAGAGCTTCATACCTTTTAAACCAGGATTCACTAAATTTGACTTGATCTTTAAATAATTTTCTGGAAGAGGACCCCCAGATAACTCCCATTAAATACACATTTATGTACATTTACTGCTCAGGTGTTCATTCTCTCTTCTCTCCTTACACAGGCTGTTTAGATAAATATACTTTATAAATGTGTTTATTGTGTAGAATTAGGCAAAAGAGGCCGTGTCCCAACTACACCACATTTTCAGTAATTGCTGGCATTGTCTTTTGCCAAGAAAAAATTCAGTCAAATGAAAATTTCTTGCTTTAACCCATGCCTTAGGGCAGCTTAGTATGGCTAGCGTGTGTCCAGCACAGTACCCCCTTTCTTTCACTGAACAAGAAGATAGTCAGGGTCCAATAGCCTATATTCAGTCAGTGGGAGTACAAAGTACATCACTGGTAGATTTAGGTGAAGTCTGTTGGCCTAATTTAAAGTCTGAGGAACAGCAAGAGGCTAAAGCATTGCTTGAACAGTATGCAACAGTGTTCAGCCATGAGACGGGGGATTTGGGGTGTACAACTCTTGTTGAGCATGAAATACCACTGGTGGATGATGTCCCAGTCCGACAGCGATACCGCAGGCTTCCCCTGTCACAATATGACTTGGTAAAGGCGCATATACAAGAGCTGGTAGAGTGTGGGATAGCCAAACCGAGTTGTAGCCCCTACTCATCTCCAATTGTGGTTGTTCAGAAGAAAGACGGTTCTATACGCTTGTGCGTTGATTATCGACAGCTTAATGCAAAGACTCGTAAAGACGCATTTCCTCTCCCTAGGATTGAGGAGTCATTGGATGCGCTGGTTGGAGCAAAGTTTTTTTCAACTTTGGATCTAGCTAGTGGATATAATCAGGTCCCAGTAGCTGCTAAGGATCAGGCTAAGACTGCTTTTTGTACCCCGTTTGGATTATTCGAATTCCAACGTATGCCATTTGGATTGTGTAATGCCCCAGGGACTTTTCAAAGGTTGATGGAGAGGATTTTTGGGGACCAGCGGTTCCAGTCTCTTTTGCTGTATTTGGATGATGTGGTGGTGTTTTCTTCCACATTTGTAGAGCACATGGAGCGGTTGAGGCTGGTTTTGGAACGGTTGCACCAGAATGGTCTCAAACTGAAATTGAACAAATGCCATTTTTTTCAGACTGAAGTAAGATATTTAGGACATGTAGTCTCAGCAGCAGGCGTCTCCACGGATCCAGACAAGATTGCAGTAGTAGCTGAGTGGAAGGTGCCATCTACTCTGTTTCAGCTCCGTTCATTTTTGGGATTTGCATCATATTATCGCCGCTTTGTAGAGGGGTTTGCCAAGCATGCTGCACCCTTGCATAGGCTGGTTACTAAACTGCAGCCAAAGAAGGGGCTAAAGCGACAGTTGGGGTCAGTTCAGGATTATTGGAATGCAGACTGTGAACAAGCCTTTGCTTCCCTCAAGGCTAAGTTAGTGACTGCTCCCGTGTTGGGATATGCCGATTTCTCTGCACCATTTGTTCTTGAGGTGGATCCTAGCTCCCTAGGGTTAGGGGCAGTATTGTCACAGGAATGTGCAGAGGGGAGGAGACCGATTGCTTATGCAAGTCGAGGACTAAGGCCTACGGAGCGAAATATGAACAACTACAGTGCCATGAAGTTGGAGCTGCTAGCATTGAAGTGGGCGGTAACTGAAAAATTTAGAGAATATCTCTTGGGGAAATTCTTTTACTGTTTACACCGACAACAACCCATTGTGCTACCTGCAGACTGCGAAGCTGGGCGCAGTGGAGCAGCGTTGGGCTGCCCAGTTGGCATTGTTTTGACTTCAAGGTCATCTATCGTGCTGGTGCGACCAATAAGAATGCTGACGCTTTGTCGAGGTTGCCACTGCCCCCATCCCCAAGCAGTATGGATGAGGTGGCTGGTGGAATCGCTGTCCCACGAGAGTGTCAGGCATTGGGTGTGGCTGTTGCCTCCATGGAACCCGTAGATGCGGTTCCGACTAGGAGTAAAGGAGATTTGGCCGCATTACAAGGGGAGGATGCAGTGATAAAGTTTTCTGTGGTACTGGCGGCAAGGAAGGTTTCCCACGAAGATGGAGAGAGCCCAGTTAGGTGGACGGGTTTTAGAGTTGCTGCGTCAGTGGAACAGTGTTCGAGACAAGGAAGGGGTTTTATATCGAGTAACTAGGAGTCCAGTCGGTGTAGGGGAGCGTTTACAGCTGCTGCTACCCCAGGTGCTGCATGCAGAAGTGCTTACTTCACTCCACGATAATCATGGTCACCAAGGGACAGAGCGGACTGTAACCCTCATACAAACAAGGTGCTATTGGCCGTGGATGCGCCGGGATATAGAGAAATGGTGTAATTAGTGTGGCCGGTGCATAGCAGCTAAAGCCGTACGGCCCAAGGTAAGAACTTTTTTGGGGAGCCTATTGGCTTCACAGCCATTAGACATAGTGGCTATTGATTTCACTGTATTGGAGAAATCTAGTGATGGTCGAGAGAATGTGCTGATTGTCACTGATGTATTCTCAAAGTTTGCCCAGGCCTATTCAACACGAGATCAGAAGGCAAGCACAGTGGTGCAGACCCTTGTGGATTTTATGGAGTAAGTTCACTTTAGTGATTTGCAGTATTGCTAAGGTTGTATATTACTAAACTGATGTGTTGGTTAACGTTTTATAGATCGAAAGCTGTTCCAGAGAGTTTTAGAAGAGCACATTTTTAATACAGTGTCAAGAGACTTTATGAATTGGGGAAACAAGACGGTCGTAACAAGCCTGACGCGTTCTAGGTTGGTATGCTGGGAATTTGTAGTGTCTGTAAATGTAATTATTAGATTTATTCATACTGATATAATTTTTATTTCATTAGACACGAATTCCTAGCAGAGGAATACCATAGCACTACCTGCTGACAATAGACCGGTCCCAGTGAACAAGTGTTTGAATTTACATCAGCACCAGTCGCTGTTTTGTTATATTGTTTTTTTTGTGTCCGCTTGTTTGTCCTTTGTATGGTACAATTTTATTGTTATTGACAATTATTTCTGCCCTGTATTCTGATGTCAATTGGTGTCGTATCATGAGCCTTGAGTAATCTCACTTCCTAAGTGAGATTGGAAGCTGACGGAAGAGTATATTTTTAACTAGAATAAATAATTGTAGCTTTTATTCTGTGACATTTAATAACTTGGATAGTAATGTTGTTGTTTTTTCGTTCTTTGTTTATTTTCTCCAAAGGTGCTGTTGGTGGAATGCGGTACAGTGTGGGGGTTGTGTGATAGTTTGCAGTGGTTGTGTGGGGGTATTCGACTTTATTAGTGTGGTGGTTTTATTGCACATAATAATTTGCTGTGAACTATTGGTCCGTGTTTTAGGGTGAAGCCCTCCACTGGAGTTGCGTGCCCACCAAAGTAGCCTGGAGATTGTTTGTTTATTTTTCTTTTAAAATAAACATTGTTATTGTTGCCCTCTACTTGGTTGCCGTCTCTGCTCATTCAGTTGAGACCCCTGCGAGTGGGGAAGGGTTGCCCAAGTGATTGGGGGTGTATACCGGTGTGAGGTGGTTTTGCCAGGTTGCTGTGATTGTCCTGGGCTAAATTGGTACACCTCATTGCCTGTGTTACAAACATATCAATAAATTTTATTTTAATCTGAGTATATATTTTGTGTAACCATTTTTATCTACATTCAAATTTATAAGTTTGCAAGGGCATGTACCATCTGACTTCATCAACATGGCCCATATGCCGGAATCAAAGTTCAAAAATGATCAAGACGGCTGCTCCTTAATGAGAGTTTTTAGAACCAAACCGCTTGTGTTCCAGTGTTGAAAAACTACATTTGAAGTTATTTTTTCTTACATTTTTTACTGTGACTATATCAGTATCTGATGCCAACTTGGAAAAAGTCACATTAATTTTATGAAAGATTATTCAGGTAACATCAGATTTAAACAAGTAATTCATCGAAAAACATTTAAAAAGTTTTACTTTTCAAAGTAGTGTTAGCGTTTTGGTGTGGAAGGTTGAGCATCTTCCCCCACTCTTATGTTACCCCGTGCTCTTCCTTTTTCTTAAAGTAAGTGTTAAACTACAGCCATCTTTATCCTTTTAGCAAAATCTACCATAATTTGTCCTTCCGTATCTACCCAACACCACCTCATCACCACTGTTCCCTCCACCAATATGTCCATTTAAATCTGCTCCAATAACCACTCTCTCTTCTTTAGGAACCTGCAAAACAACTTCATCTAACTCTCTCCAGATTTCTTCTTTCTCCTCCACACCACAACCTACCTGAGGAGCATAAGCACTGATATGTTCATATGCTTGTACAAAAGATCTGCTAATTCCCTTGAGCCATGAAGTTGATTTGCTGACAACAGATGGCATGATGACAAGGGGTGATGTTGAGAGTAGTATTACACTGGTGTATCTTGTCAAAGATCTCTTGCTGAATATTCTCCAGGACCTCCAGACTTCTCCTAAATATTTGGCCAAAAGAGGTGACGTGGAACAACGTGCGGATTTTGCAAATGTTACTGGATGTCAAAGATTGGGTGAAAGGGAAACTGAAATCCATAAAGATTGAAAATAAAGATCTGCTAAGTCCCTCCAGCTATGGTTGTTTGCACAAAGCAGTACAGAAACAAAATTCTGTTGAAGCATTCTACTGACTGACTCTTCATTTTTCTGTCTCTCAAAGACAGACTGAACTGAGGACAGAGCCCTCCAGATGCGTAAAAAAAAAAAAAAAAAACGCATCCACGCGAGCGCCCCCCTGAACAGACGGCGCCCATAGCATTTGCCTATGTCTCCTAATGGAAGGCCCTGGAGCCCTCTGATATATTCCGGAAGTATAGATTGCATTCAAGAGATCTAGGGAGAGATCGAGTTTTTTTCAGAGGTAAGTTAACTGTAGCCATATATAATTCAAAGTGATTAATAATTATTGTCAATGAATTATCACTTAAGCACTTAACACAGAGAGGTGAGGGAGCATTGTGAAGAACCTGCTTTGTGGTAAGACCCAGGGCCGGCCCTTCCATTAGGTGACATAGGCAAATGCAAAGGGCGCCGTCTGTTCAGGGGAGCGCTCGCGTGGATGCGTTTTTTTTTTTAAACAAATTGAAACAATTTGAAACAAATCCAAAATGTTGCCAATCTGTACCTGTTGTGTTTTTCTTTGAAACCAGCTCGCTTGACTCACAACTAACACTCAATCGTCATTGTGGCTTTTCCCCCTCTGCATGATCTTGGTGAAAACCGCCACTGTCATCATACTGCCCAATCCTAATAGGTGCTATGATTAGCTTAGCTCAGCAAGTTTTAAAATAAATATATATTAACTCTGTTCATTGCAGATGCACTTTTGAAATAATAATGTTGCAGTAGGCAAATTGCCCTGATTTGCGCTGGTGGTAGTTGTTTTTTTATTTATTTTTATTTATTATTAATATTTAAAAGTTGTTCTCTGCACTACGTTATGTAAAATTGTTTTAAAATATTTTTTGTGCAACACCTTTATATTTATTGCTTGTTATATGGTAATTAAGTCATTTGCTTTTTATTTGTTTCTTTAATAGTGACACAATCAACACAATGATTGATGATGCAGGGGGCACCAACCAAAATCTCGCCTAGGACACCACATTGGTCAGGGCAGGCTCTGAGTAAGACCAATTATTCATGATTTAACACTAAATGTAAAACCAATGATTCATGATTTAACATGAGATTCAGATTCATTCCTCATCTCTCCTCCTCCCTCTTCTCTTCTGGCCCCTGTGAAGAGATGAGGAGCCTTATGGCTCTGAGGACGAAGGATCTAGGATTTGAACCAGGAGAGTGCTTGACCTCTTATGCTAATGTCTCTAGCTTATCTAGTAGGATGTTGTGGTTGATGGTGTAGAAAGATGACTACTGATGACAGATAACCATTGAGCCTATGGTGGCCAAGAAAGCCGATCAAGCTGCAAAATAAAAACATGCTGCAAATTAATCAAAATATCAACGCGTACACAAAATTTTGGAAATACGCTGTAAATTCAGAAATACAGGATGTAAACAAGCTTATTTATGTTCTGCATGTTTATATTGGTTATGCTGTATATGATTTGCTATGTATATGATTTTGCAGCATGATGGGCTTTCTCAGCCACCGTAGAGTATTTGAGCCCTGTCTGTCACCACGTATCATAAAGCTTGCACTCCACATTAAATTTGTTTGGAAACGGTTACAAACAATGTTCGTTTGTAAGAGGGTGTGCCTACAATAATATTAATCTTTTTTAAAGTTACTTAACAAAGCCCCAAAAGCATTGTGGCCATCTCTACTTCAGTTGATGTATGAATTCAAATTTTTCTGAACAGTTGTTAGCTCGTGCTCAACCGTGTTTGTGAAGCATCTCCCCTCATATCAATTACAGCAGCTGCAATCTGCCGATTTGGAGCACACAATATTCAGTGCAATAAACTCTAGGAAATACAATACAATCACCATTACAATACATTAAAATTGGGGGACATAGTAAAATATGTTACTACTTGAGTATCTTGGAATATAATCATCCCATTAGTGTCTTATATTACTGCTATTGTCTGAAGGTTGTTGCAAACTATACATGAACTAGACATCTGTAATTTCTAATACAGTGAATTAAAACTGTAGACTGTTGTTTGGGAGTTCTGTTTTGTATAATGGGCCATGCTCCCGTTCCTGCTGAACTGAGCCAGTGTTCTAGTAAAACTGATATCAGATCAGAAGGCACCGGAGGCCAGGTCCAGCGGAAAAGATCACAGGATCGTCACTGACCATGAACAGCTGCACACGTGGACAAATGTATTTAACCAGACATACACTAGAGGGCGCCACATGGGGGCACCAGTCTTTTTTTTATTTCTCAGCGTGTTCTGCTTTATTAACAGTTTTGGCTGTGCATATTTGTTGCAAACCATATTTTCCACTGTAAAAGGACAATTTAATTGTCAGTCTAACAGTCCAGCAGTCTTCTACAGTTTGTTATATTACTAGCACTAATATTTCATAAGCATCCTGATAGTTAATGACACCATACTATACTAGATTTGAGTAAATAAAAAAGAAAATCAGTAGCGACATAGTAGCAAGATTTCTTACATTTCAGCAAATCTACACATGTGGAAATGTTTCACATTACAATTCCCACTGTTTGAAAAGCATATACTGTCAGCTGGATGTCTCAAGAATTTTGTTATGAAACAGCATCTGAAATTCATGCTTGCCCCTTCCATAATGAAGCTGTTGCTTCATTTATTGGCCAAGGTGCTTAATCATGACCAGGCCTTGAACATTTGATATGACACAGTAAGTGTTTGATAGTAGCTCGCAGGGTTGCCAACTTTTCAAAATCACTAGGAATGAGATTTGATTTGGGGGGGTGTCAAATGAACACATTAATTACTATATGTTTATTTGGCTGGGGGGGGGGGGGGGGGGTGTCATCAAATGGACACATTAATTATATGTTTATTTACCTGTACCTGGCCGTGTCCTACGAGCTTGCCCCAAGGAACTCTCAGGTGTCTTTGCGCACATTTTCAATGTCTCACTGGCCCAAGCAACCATCCCACCATTGTGCCAGTGCCAAAACACTCAACTGCCTCGGTCTTGAATGACTTCCGACCTGTTGCACTCACCCCAATCATTTCCAAGTGCTTTGAAAGACTAGTTCTCTCTCATTTGAAAACCCTCTTGCCTGCTACGCTGGACCCACACCAGTTCGCATATCGCAGCAAAAGATCCACTGAGGACGCTATCTCCACAGCACTACACACTGCACTGACCCACCTGGACTGTCAGAACTCATATGTGAGAATGCTCTTTATCGATTTCAGTTTGGCATTCAACACGGTGATTCCATCCTTGCTGATTACCAAGCTCAACCATCTGGGCATCAGCACATCACTTTGTAATTGGATTTCTGACTTTCTGACCAACAGACTCCAGTCCGTTAAACTAGGCACCTGCACTCCCCACACATCACCATAAACACTGGCGTTCCACAAGGCTGTGTTCTGAGCCCGATACTGTACTCCCTCTTCACCCATGACTGTGTACCGGTTCATGGTTCAAACACCATAGTGAAGTTTGTGGATGACACCACAGTGATAGGCCTGATCACAGACAATGATGAGACAGCCTACAGGGACGAAGTACAGCACTTGTCCTCATGGTGCCATGACAACAACCTGACACTCAACACACACAAAACAAAGGAGCTCATCATAGACTTCAGGCGGACGAGGAAACAAGCACATGCCCCCATCGTCATAAGCGGAGCTGCAGTGGACCACGTGTCCAGCTTCAAGTTTCTCAGACTCCACATCTCCAATGACCTCACCTGGTCCTTGAACTCCTCTGTCCTCATCAAAAAGGCACGGCAGCGCCTCTACTTTCTTCGCAGCCTCAAGAAAGCTCACCTGGCTGCTCACTGCATCATTGGCACTGACCTACCCACAATGGAGGATATCCACCGCAAACGCAGCCTGGGCAGGGCGAGAAACATCATCAAGGATGTTACCCACCCAAGCCACAGACTCTTCAGCCTCTTACCATCTGGCAGGCGTTACCGGAACATCCGTTCCCGCACCAGCAGGCTAAGGAAGAGTTTCTTTCCTGAAGCGGTTATCCTCATGAACACTGCACAGTCACTTTAAATGGCACACAACATTGCACAACCTTTCTCTGCACCTCCTATGCACTGTTAACATACCTATAACCAAGTCATAGTAGCCTACTGCTCTGCTGTATATTACACAGATAGGCCTGTGTTGAAAAAATCGATTTTCCGATTCAGAATCGATTCGCATATGATGATCTGATAATCGATTCGTATGTCCAAAGATCGATTTTTTTTTTTTTATTTTTTTTAATTGAACTTTTACCCCCGCCTCGTCACTGAATTCACGCAGGCGTGCTCGGTCTAACTAGCTGTAAAACAACATGGCGTCGGACACTGACGGTAACGACGATAGTCAAATCGGCAATCTAAAAGCAGAAGGACAGTTTATCCAGTGTCAGTGACTATTTACAGTTAGTCCATGTCACTGACAGTTTACCCAGTGTTTTTACAGTTTAAAAAAGTTAAAAATGTTCTTGTAACATTGGGCGCAAGGCGATGGACGAGACAGAATCCTTTGCACTTTCCAAATCGTTACGTTTATTACATTTACCGAATCGCAGACAGCGCACATAAAACACGTTTACATATAACATGTGTGACTCAAACAACGACAAGCACAGGACGCTGCGCGAACGCACATTAAATGGACAAACCACATAAACTCCATGTGATGACGAGGGCCACAGGTGAGACCAGTGACTGTATGGTCTCTGGGTGACACGGATTATCACAAGACGCACCCACGGAGATCTACCGACGCAGACGAGTAGACGCAGACAACGTTAACACACGCCCAACAGGGAGGGGTCGGGGACCGTAACATGACAGTTCTGTTCTTATATTCGCACTTTAAAGAAAAATACACGTTTACATTTTATACTTTCAGTTTATTAAGTGTGAGCACTTTTAAAATAAAAATGCATTTGGTAGCAACAGCTTTTGAGTGAATTCTTAATTATTTCAATCATAATAATAATGCACTGGTTAGTGTCCCAGTAGGAGTCCACTGTTGCAGATATAGACACCTCAAAGATGTCCTCTGTTTATTGTCCTGGATTACCTTTCTTGAAGGTAGATTTATGATGACCCTTTTCACCAGTCTTCCAGCCATCAGTAACTACCAACTACCAGTAACTATTTGCTGATTAATATCGATATAATATTAGTTTTAACATGTTGCTTTTGTACATAGTCAGGAAACAGCTCAAATACATTTTTAATAACACTAAACCCCGAATTGGATCGAATCGGATCGAATTGATTAAATCGGATTAAATCGAAATAAATCGATTCTCAATCTTCAGAATCGGAATCGGATAGATTCTTGGAATTTGGATCGATACCCAGCCCTATACACAGACTATATTACTGTATATACCATATAACTGTATTATATTCTGTATCACATTCAATTGTACATTTATATTTACGAATCAGCACTACCGCACTTTCTGTAAATAATGTTTTCTATTGCACTCTGGTTAGATGCCAACCACATTTCATTGGCGCGTACTTGTAATTGCACAGTGACAATAAAGTTGAATCTAATCTAATGTAATTGGGCGGGGGGGGGGGGGGGGTGGGTGTCGTCAAATGGACACATTAATTATTATATGTTTCCTCTATGCTGCGCCTAAAGTGATCGATTACCAGTGGTTGGCACAAGAGCGAACTAGTAACTCATTGAATCATAGATGTAGATCAGAGATAAATAAACTAGATTTTTTTCAGCTTGAGAAATCGGATGAATGGCGTGTGAAGACAGTCAAATGCATGTGTCTCACGCTCATTGCGAGAGTTGGCAACCCTGAGCTTGTGTTTTGATAGGGTTAGCATTGGACAGTAGCTTGTGTTTTGATAGGGTTAGCATTAGATAGTAGCTTACTTTTTGATAGGGTTATTGTTGGATGGTAGCTTGTGTTTTGATAGGGTTAGTGTTTGATGTATTTATTCCTATATGAAATGTGTTTAGCAGCTGTGGCCTGTCATAATGGTGGACCTTCTGTCTTCTTGGCTTCAGCATATATGAGACATTAACCCAGTGGTTGAAGAAATTGCTCCTATTCTTGGTTTCTTAACAGGTGATGAACTTAGCCACTGTGAACAAAGGAGAAAACAACAGCTGTTCACCAATCAGCCAAGCTCTGCACCCACTCAGAAAGGTGAACATTAGCAGTTTATTTATTTAGTGTTTCGGAGTCCTGATGTTCTTCCAAATAGTTTTTATGCTACAGATCTGGGAACAGTTGGTAAGGCTGTGGCAGTGTGGTAATCCCTGGCAATGTGATTTTTTCTTAAGTCACAAATCAGCATGCCAGGAACCCACACAGCCACAACATGGCATCTAGGCAGAACACACAATCTCACACACACAAAAACTACTCCACTACCTAAACTCCACTTTTTCTTGCATGCATGACCTAACTTGGGGTATTTCCCTAATTACACACTACACCCAAATCAGGAACTAGCTGAACATTTCACTGCTCCATATATAGACAGATTAAGTTTGGAAATAAAGAGGAAGAGGGGGCCATTTCCTTCAATAAGATTATACTTCAGTCCCATAACAGGTGCACTGTTTGGTGCCTTGAATTATGACACGAATCCTCGCTTGTAAGATGTGTTAAACTGTATTATTAATTATTGGATTTTTTTACTCATTAATACATTTCAAAATACTTTGTTTTTGTTAGATGGACCCATACAATTGTAAAGCTGCTTTGTGACAAAAAGGCTCTATATAAATAAAAAGGCTCTATATAAAAAGGCTCTATAAAAAGGTAAAAAGGCTCTATATAAATATATTTGACCTGACTTGACTAGATGGACTCTTAGAGGAACCCTCCTAAGAATTAAAGAAGTACTGTTGAGTTTATATTTTAAAACAATAACAAAACAACATTTAAAAGTGTTTCTCTAATAGCCCCATTTCTACCCCACATTAAAAAAAAAATCTTATTTTTACTCCATTGCATAAAATATATACATTTTAATCTGCAAGATCAAACAATGTATTACAAGAAGAGTTCATGTTGAAGTGAATAAGAAGATAAAGGGCTGCTAGACCTCCTTCAATGTGGGACCAGCTGGGAGGTGGAGTCCGAATAACGGGATCAATGCTCATGTCTTTCTGCAGCAAAATGGGTGAGGGTTAGGGTTAGGGTAAGGTCTTAGATTTTAGACAGTTCTGTAGGAACTGTAGGAAATGCATGTCCAATGAAGTTCTGAATTATAATTGTCTTTGTACACATGGCATGTATAATTTCTTTAACTTCTCTTTTCTTCAAAATGATCCAAAGGCATGATGGATGCTTTCCAGCTCCTGTAGATGGTGCCAAAATAATGAGCTACAAGTTAATGAAGACAAGGTTACAGATGTCAGTTCTGCATCATGGCTAGCACATATGAAGCCATATGCAAGCAATCACTAACTGTCTTAGCTAAGTCAAAGCATTATAGTTGAAACCTCCAGGGAGAGATTAGAGTGGGACTGTGTTGAGCATATGTCCATGCTGCTGTATATATACCAAAGCCACTCTCAGGACATGACCCTGAGGGTTTGCTTGATAAAAATCTCTATGGCTGCAATTATGTCATTATTATGTCTGGAGCAAACTCTGATTGCAGGGAGCAATCAAAAGTTGCTTCTGTTCCCCTTTTACTTCATGTTCCAAAAAACCTGGGAAGAAAAAAGAAACTTCCAAACTTGCGAAACATTGGGACATCAAAGATTTAGTGTCTGGCTATATTGTAGGGTATCTAGAATAATTTCTTAAAGAACTTATTCAAACAGTGAGACTTAGCATTAGGCTCTGTTCACATCTTCTCGTGGTCTTTGCATGTGATTTTTCTATTATTTTTGGTGCTCCCAAATCCTGTTTCAGATAGGTAGTCGAGACTTCAAAAGAACTCATGAAGAGACACACTGCCACAAATCCTCTTACTTTACCATAAGGAACCACCTTTCAAACTCGGAGTCGCTAACCTCAGTGGACCTTTAGATGACCCAGGACAGACTGTATCAGTTGGCAGGGCAGTTATTTGCACACTTGCCTTTTCTGATCCTTCAATACTTGACCATTAGAGATGTAAGAAAACAGGGCCATTCCTTCTAGACAAATGACATACATTGCTTAAAATGTCTCACTTGACAGCATTTAAACTCACAGTGCTTCCTTATCTTCCTGTCAGAAACCTCATTAGTACAATATTTCATCCCCGTTGAAACATGCTGTCTGCATTTAGGTCTTCCCTAGAACAGCCTGGTGATCTCAGAAGCGTCTCTCAACAAACACCTTAGCTCACTGTAAACACCATAGAGCTGAGAACAAACACACACCTCAGCCCACTGTAAACACCATAGAGCTGAGGACAAGAACCCACCTCAGCCTACCATAAACACCATAGAGCTGAGGACAAACACACACCTCAGCCCACTGTAAACACCATAGAGTTGAGGACAAGAACCCACCTCAGCCTACCATAAACACCATACAGCTGAGGACAAACACCCACCTCAGCCTACTATGGCTGCTCACACTAAGTGTTTAGAGTGCCGAAAGCCTCACTACTGTAAGCTGATACATTTCAACTAAGTACCAGGTAGATGACCACAGATATGGGGCGCTGATGACCCTGGTTAATTGTGCGCACACAAACACCCTGAGTTACATCAAATGACTCTTTACCAGACGTGTTCACAGAGAAACCAAGAACACATGTGAAATTAACAAAGTGATCAACGGAAACTTTGCCTGACTTACTACTGTAAATAAGAAGTGCAAACAGATCCTGATAAATCCACAGCCAGAAAAGCTACTATAAACAATCCCTTCAGAAGATGATAACTATTCTGTCTGTACCCTAAATATGATCACTGTTCTGCCTGTACCCTAAATATGATCACCATTCTTTCTGTACCCTAAAGCAGTCAAATGAAGGAGTACCTTTTCAGTATTGAGAACTCCTTGCAACATATGATACAGACTATATGGTAGACGTTAGCTGAAGAGACACTAGTCTTAACTATATTTTGCAAATTGTTTTGCAAAGTATGAAAACAACAAATCTTACCTATGTTTTCACTAGTCTCAGTGATCAAAAAGAAACTCCCTTCCAGTAGAGAGTAATGAAGTAGCAGGCAATCAGGGTCTAGAGGAGACACCCTATGGCTTGGCCTCCCTGGGCAAGTCCGCCCAGCCCATCATCCATCCATACCTCTCATTATTGCCTCGCCCCGCTCCAATTTTACAGAGCATGCATGTGTCCAGCACGTCTGTGTGTGAGAGAGCAATAGAGAGACAGAAAGAAGGCAGACAGAGTGAGAGAGACAAATAGAAGGCAGACACAACTAGAAATCCAGTAACTGTAGAATTTTTAACTCCGCATCTTTAAGACATGTTCAGTAGAAAGTGTGATCCTGTGTATACATATGCATACAGGCACATACACTCACACATGCATGCACACACATGTACACACACACACACACACACACACACACACACACACACACACTCAAGCATGCATGCTTCCACGCGCACACACATAAAGGAGACAATTTTCTTTACCATCACCAGTTTCCTTGCCAGTCCCACCCTTTAGACTGCTGGATGCCAAGTACTGCTGTTCTGTATAGCAGCCTTGATCTGCTCCACTTCTCTGAGTAGCACGATCATTCTGTTTCTCTGTCTCTATTGCACTAGCTCTTTCTCCTCTCTCTCTCTCTCTATCTACCTCAACTGTTCTGTTTTTCTTCATCCCCTTGACTCTTTTCTGCCCTAGAGAACATTGGGCTGTCTATGACAAACCTCACCCTTCTTATTTCACAGTTACCCACCCTTAATCCACACTTTCATGCAACCATTGTGGAAACCTTAATCCTGTGTAATCTGACTTTAACACACAGGGTTATACTCTTGCTAACGCTCTTCTACATGTCATGTGTTGAGACGATAGTAAGGGATTAGATACAGTTCTCAACATTGCACACAAGATCAAATCAGGGAGAAAAGTCTTTATGTACACACAAATATCACTTGCAACGGGTGATACATCAAAATTTAATCCAATGGCTGCATCTACAGTGATATAATACATCTGTATATATTTTATGTATATGTACCGTACATATGTATCACAGAAACATGCAAAACTTACCATATTCGGATCAGGCTCACAGCTCTGTTTATATCTCATATATATTTAGGTGCAAATAATATGATTCCACATAGTCAAAACAGAATTGCAATATTATAGTACTATATATTGGTTGTGTTACCTGATCTCAAATGAACAAGGGTATGAAGGTATCTGACACCTCATGATCTTCATCTGTATTCTGTGATCAGCTCGGCGAACTTCTGATGCGTTAATCGTAGCATACAAACCCACAACAATTAAATGAGAGGTCTGTTGTTTTGTCTCATAATACAATGCAGCTCATTCAGAACCCATGGTCTGTGTGGGACGCTCAATACTCTCTCTCTCCCATTCTCTTCCTCCCTCCCTCTCTCGCTGACTCTGAACTACACAGGGCAGAAAGCAGCTCCAGTAAAGCCTTCCCAGCCTCCTCATGGCAGCGTCTGTGTGCATGCAGCCTCCAGAAGGAAGGCCTGAAGGGCTGAATGGGTTCCCTAATCTGGAACTGATGTCACTGGGAGGTAATCTTCCAAATAATTCAACTTTAATCAATGTCCAAAACGAACGTTTTCATCAGACTGGTATAATGACACTATGACTTCTGTTTTCATCAAACTGGTATAATGACAGTGTGATTTCTGTTTTCATCAGACTGGTATAGTAACAGTTATGAGTTCTGTTTTGAAAAATCAGGAGGGTTCAAGGTTTTTGCAGTTCACAAGTGTGGGTCTCAGTTAAACGGTTAGGGTTAGGGATTGGCATCTCAGTTAACAGAGCCCTTTGGCATTTGACTTGACTGAGCCCGCTCTCTCAGAGACAGGCACTGTGTACTCGGCCCACAACACAGTCAAAAGCAGAATGTACTGCAACCCTGTACAGTGATTACTTCACACGTTTGGTATTCCTGACCTGCCACCACTATACCCACAGCACATGGCACACCCTGTATGGCCAGCCCTGAAACATTAAAGACTGTTATGGCCGGGGAGAACCATGGAGAGGAAGATGGAAGAAACGGAGACAGGAGGCAACAGACTAAAGGGTGAGGGTGGGGGTTGGAGCAATGGGTTAAAGGGTTTTAAGCAGGGTGGATGCTTCTAAGGATTTTGCCACCGCTGGGATCCACATGTGCAACTCTTGGGAATGTGCTAAATCTCCACGCCGAGCAATGCGGCAGCATTACAGCAAGACCAGACCTCCCAGACAGTACAAGCCACTCACTGCCCATCTGACTCTTATGGCCTGCATGGGCCTCCTGTCCTCCTGAGCTTTCAGTATAATTTGAGTGCTTGGCACATTTACGTAATATAATCCAGATGTTTGATTAACATACACTGTCCCCCTCTTTACCCGCCCACCAGACTCACCACCGTCCCAACTCTCACTCTGTAATCAGTCCCTGAAAAAGTTCAGGGGAATAATTATCTGAAGCTCTGTAAGAACAGGAGTGACGGGCATTTGAGTGTTCATTAAGAAACATAACATACTCTTGTTCAGTATATAATTTCCAACTTCCAGAGAGGGACAGAGATAAGAGGGAGGGAGTGGGAGAGAAAAAGAGAGGGAGAGAGAGACAGACAGGGAAGGAGAAAGGAAGATTTATATTCTTCACTCCTGTTTTCCATCTTGTGCTGATTAGTATTTGGAGTATCTTGCTCATTTCCTGAGATGGCCAGAATTTCTCCTGTGCCTGTTTTCTTCTCCACAGGTGCAATAAATGTTCCTCTGCCTATTGTGTTCTCCAAGCTTTCAGGAAGGAACAGCTCATTTTGTTTCGTTTACTTAAGACCCTCTCCCTTTCTTCGGGCTTTAAAATGCACATAGTCTTGTCTTATATTTCTTGCTCTTTCCCACATGGCTGGGAATCAATGAAACAGTGTCAGGGTGTAAGCATTAGCTTTTGCAACCTTTCTCAGTCACCGGGTAAAACTTTCTCAGTACCAGGTAAAGATCAAGCAATCTTATTGTCATCTATCGGTCATAGAAGGTGTTGTAACAGTGAGGGCTAAGCAAGTGGGATGCAGATACAGATGATTTAATAAAATAACTAACACAAAAATGACAGAACTTAACACAAAGAACAGAGGTGACATGAAGCTAACATTAAATATAGTGATGTAACAATTGAAGCGATGCCTCGGAGCCTGTATCGAGCAAAAAGGAGCGTGCCAGATGAAGCCCCGGTTCGAGGCGTGTGTCATTACCATAAAAATCACGTGACTGATGACAAACAAGGCCTCGGATTCAGTGGGTCACGTCATCGTTTCATTTTGAGTGTCACAATCACATAAAGGGGGTTTGAGCCTTGCGGCCCTTTGTAGGTTTTGAGTTGGCGTTTGGTGTTTTGAGAGGTGTGCATTGGTTAATTAGTTAGAGTTAGTGATTAAAGTTCTGTTATAAAATAGATTAGATCAGCTATTTATTATTCTTATTATTATAGACTTTAACCCTCCTATCGTGTTGTTAAGCTAGTTGTAAGCTAGGTAGGCTTCTAAGGTGTCTAAGAAAAGGAATTGACTCAACCCCAACACTGTTAAAAAGCTTCTTTAAAAAAAATAAAAATCAGTAATTTATATTTGTTCCATCTGTTCCAGTTTCCTGTCTTTCAGTTCCATAAGCACTCTTGTACTCCCAGTTCGACAAGCATTTATTTTAAGTATTTATTTTGACGTGTTCAACATCACATCACTCAAATAATAATATTTCCATGTAAAAACACACTTTTAAATACATAGAAGGAGCAAGAATACAAACATCATAAACAAAACCAGTACTTACAATAACCAACCACACAAGAGACCAAACACAGGACTTAAATACACTAACCAAACAAGGAACCCAACAAGACACACCAGAAAGCAATAAAGAGGGGCGGAGAACAAGGCAGGGGTGTGAAGACAAAGACAACTAGGAATTTCAAAATAAAAGACACCCAAATACACAGAGAACAAAACAAAAGACATGACTGACAGGTGTAGCTTTGGATTGAGGAAAGAGTTCCAAATTCAACTCTTCCCCACTCCTTCTTGTGACACAGTATTATAGATGCAGGTTATTTTTAAAGAATACAAGCAGAGTCTTATAATTCCATATATAATCCTGCTGCTCTCTCTTCCAAGTAGTCTTTTTCCATTAAACTTGGGACCTCTACTAGAAGTCTGGGAGGTACTTTCCACATCTTTTCTACCTCTTTTCTCAACCCTCTTCTTCACTATGTGGGAAATCACTCATGGGGATGGACAAAGCAGAGCCAAGGCTAGGCAGTAGACACACAGGCTAAACCGACTGTCTGCGAGCTGCAAAGAGACGTCACCTAGGTCACACCAGATTAAAACTGTGTCTGTTCCTCGAGTACCAAAAAATTATTCTCGCAGTTAGTAGACAAAATTTGATCAATTTTCAATTCAATTACGCTCCCTCAGAGAGTAGTTTAAATCTGAAACTAGGACTGTAACTATGACTGATGAAACTAGATCCCAGTCATCTAAAGCATTGTTTGTTAATGAAATGAATACAGATCATAATCTATGCATGCTTTGCTTGACAGAAACCTGGAACCGGGCAGACAATTGAATGGCCGTAAACGAAGCTTCTCCTTCTGGATATAGATATGTTCATAACCCCCATCCAAATGGTCAAGGAGGTGGTGTCTCCACAATATATGACTCTGATATAGGCATTTCTCAAAAATTTGGCTTCAAGTTTAATTCTTTTGAACATCTTATCCTCACTGTATCAAATGTATCAAATTTAACAACCAACAAAGTGTCACAGTTGTTTATGTTAATTACTATTCATACTCTGAGTTCTTGCAGGAGTTTTCAGACTTTCTGTCTCATGTAGTGCCATCAGCCGATAAGGTGATTATAGTTGGTGATTTTAACATCTATTTTGAAAACCTATGTGACTCTTTTAGCATAAAATTTCAATTTCAATTTCTTGAAATTTTTAATTTCAAAGCAATTCTTGATTCAATGGGTATCACTCAGAACATGGTGGGTCCTACGCATAATAGTCATACTTTAGACTTGGTCTTATCATTTGGTAGTAACATATGCAGTTTAGCAATTCTTCCTCAGAGTGAGGCCATTTCTGACCACAGCCTCATAATGTACAAGTTGTATTTGACTGACGGTATTCATCGGCCGCACTGCTACCAAATTAAACTAACTATAACACCCAGTACCATAGCCACTCTCACTGATATTTTACAGAGTATGACAAACATTGATCCACCTGTAGCTCTGGAAGGACTAGAGTGCTTTGCCGAGCATGTTGACACTTCTCTTCATACAGCTTTAGACAAGGTTGCGCCATTAGGAGAGCCACTGAGAGAAAAATAGCGCCATGGTACAACGAGCACATGCGTAGTCTCAAACGAGCCATGCAGATCCTGGAGTGTAAATGGTGAAATTCAAAGTTAAAAGTGTATAGACTATCATGGAAAAGCAGCCTTATTGAATATAAGCATGCCCTCCAAATGGCAAAATCCTCATACTTATCAGCTTTAATAGAAAAACATTAAAACAATTCAGGACTCCTATTTAAAACTGTTTCCAGCCTTATGAGGAGCCATGAACAAATCAATTCACTAATTACACTAGAATGTAGCAGTAGCAATTTTATGAAATTCTTTAATGATAAGATTGGTAAAATTAGGGAAAAAATTTGTTGTGCTATCTCAGAGCCTGTTAACATGCCAATGTACCTTGACAGTTGTCTGGTCAGCTCTGATGCCCTGTTAGAGTCCTTCTCCCCAATTGGTCATGAGGAGCTTATTTCATTGATGGAATCTGCTAAGCCCTCCACATGCGTTCCCTTTTGAGACTTGGTCTTCCCGAGGTTTTTTCCTATTACCCTCCATCATAGGGAGTTTTTCCTTGCCACTGTGCCCTTTGGATTGCTCATTAGGGATTTGGACACATAAGATTGTTAATCTTATAAATCCTGTAAAGATTGCACAGCTGCTTTGTGACATGTGTTGTGAAAAGCACTATACAAATAAATTTGATTTGATTTGACTTGATGCATACTAGATGCCGTACCAACCCATCTACTTAAAGAATTACTGCATAGCAATGTAGAACCTTTGCTTATATACATAATATCGCCAAGCTGAGACACTTACTTTCATTAGCTGATGCAGAGAAGCTGGTCCATGCTTTTGTCTCATCAAGATTGGACTACAGTAATAGTCTTCTAATTGGATGCTTTAAACAGTCCATAAAGAAGCTACAACTTGTAAAAAATGCTGCAGCTAGAGTCCTAACTAAGGCTAGAAAATTAGATCATATTATTTCCACTCTCAGCATTACACTGGCTTCAAATTAAATATCGAATTGAATTTATTTTATTTTATTATATTTTTTTATTTAAATTATTCTGTTAACCTATAAGGCGTTAAATGGTCTTGCCCCACAATATGTGAGTGAACTCATTGCTTACTACAACCCATCTTGCCCTTTGCGAGATGGGTTGTAATACAAATTGCTGGATTTCTCCTATGGCCCATTTCCACTAGGGCCTGCTTGGCGCGGTACGGTTCGTTTCGCGACGGTTTGTGAGTGTTTCCATTAGTACCAGGTCCCAGTTAGCCGGTCCCTTTGGGTACTATTTTCGTACCTACTCGCTCGAGGTTCTAACCGTTCCGAAGCGGTACAGTTCTGTGACGTGGAGGAACAGCATGACACTGATTGGCCAGGGAGTGTCGTCACAGGTTGCGTCACAGGAGAGCGACTCCTCCGCTATGCTATGGACTCCTCAGCCATTTTTAAAACCCAAGGAGCGAAGTCTGTTCCCTGGTCAAACGCCGAGGTACAAACCTTTCTGTTAATAATCAGCGATCAAAAAATCCTGGGCGAACTGGACGGTGACACTAGAAATGTAAAGGTTTTTAGCGAGGTTTCTGCGCTAATGGCCACTCATGGCTACCAGCGGTCCGTTCAGCAGTGCCGGTCGGTCCAAGCTAAAAAAGCTTAAAAGCGATTACCGGGCGGTGAAGGACCATAACGGACGCAGCGGAGCAAACCGCAAAGACTGGAAATGGTTCCAGCAAATGGATGTCATATACGGTCACCGGCCAGCCAGTAATGGAAGAGAGAACGTGCTGGACACGACAATGTCGGTGCTGGAGGCCACGGAGAATGGTGAGTGTATTGTGATTTCAGTTTTACTAGGCTCGTAAAAGATGTAATATGAACGTAATATGAATGCATCTATTGTAAACGCAGGAATTTAGAGCTGTGTTTGTAGTTAATGTTACCACCACAGTCACTACTGTACAATAGCTAGCTCTTAGCCTTGCTAGTTGCTAGTTAGCTGTAGCCATAAACAAAGCATGAGCAGCGATGACGTGCTACACATTTTGTGCAGTTACGCTATATTGTTGTTGCTTTCACGGGAATGCTTGTGTTTAATATTTGTTATTTTTTACGTTCAAGATTCCCCTTCCACTGACGAGGCGAGTGAAGTTGGCGGAAAATGTTTCCTTCAACCGGGCTTTCCTCGGGGTGCTTGGCGAACTTGTGAACACCATGCGAGACAGACGCCAGTAAAAGCACACAAAATGTTGCTTGTAGTACTATAAATATTTATTTCATATAAAGCTATACGTTATTTTTAGGTAATTTGCTTTTTGCACTTTTTTAAACTATAACTATATTATTTACATATTTTGTACTTTAAATATCTATATTTCATAATAAAGTTTGATTTCATTTGATTGTATGACTGATGCTTTTTATGCAGGGTGTGTTCAGCCTGTTTGAGTAATACCAAATTATTATCAATAATTAGAGCAACCACATACATTAATGAAGATAAAGATAAATAATATACAATAATGGTATGTGTTAAGGGGCATCGACCGGTGTTGTGGTCGCATACAAATGATGTCACGACACTACAACCCGCGCGCCAACAACGACTCCACCCACATTGTGGTGGTCTACCATTGTAATGGAAACACAACGCGACCGTACCGTTCCGTTGCGAATCGATCTGTATCGAACCGTACCGCGCCAAGCAGGCCCTAGTGGAAATGCGCCACTAGTTCCAAAAATTTGTAAGACTATAGCCGAAGGCAGAGCTTTCTCCCTTAAAGCCCCTCAATTATGGAATAGCCTTCCAGCTCCTATCTGAGATTCTGATACAGTTCCAATCTTTAAATATAGACTTAAGACTTTCCTATTTAATCAAGCCTTAAGTTAATATTCCCCTTGTAAGGTGTGGGGCTCGGGGCCCCCAGACGTTGAGATTTGCAGAAATGCTTTCTAGGATTTTAATTATGTTTTAATTGCTGGGGATTTTAATATTCACATGGATATATCCACAAATCCAATCACTTCAGAATTCATGAGGATGCTTAACTCTTTTGATCTCATACAGCATGTATCAAGCCCAATTCATAAGCACGGCTTAAAAGCTTGGCAAACATGCTTTTAAGTTTTGAAATTTCCAGGTCTACTTCTAAACATCTTGTCGAGTACCATTTTCATTCACTTTCTTGAAAGGGACTTAATTTTTTTACAACACAAGCTTGAATTTGTAGGTTATTTTGAGTGTCTATTGGGATTTGCTAGAGAGGATGGTTTCGATTCATCAACCTCTGGGTTATGGGCCCAGCACGCTTCCGCTGCGCCACTCTGCTTTTCCAGCACCCCAGATGGGACTCGAACCCACAATGCCTGTCTTAGAAGGCCAGTGACTTATCCATTAGGCCACTGGGGCTCGTCGTAAAGCTTGCGGATGTCCAGTACCCACGATGAACGCAACCTATACTTCTGGAATATATCAGAGGGCTCTGTTCTCAGTACAGTCTATTCTAGTCAGACATCTGAGAGACAGAAAAATGAAAAGTCAGTACAATGCTTCAACTCAATTTTGTTTCTGTACTGCTTTGTGCAAACACGACCATAGCTGAAGGGAATTAGCAGATCTTTTGTCATTTCAATCTTTCTGGATTTCAGTTTCCCTTTCACCCAATCTTTGACATCCAGTGACATTTGAAAAATCCACACGTTGTTCCGCGTCACCTCTTTTGGCCAAATATGTAGGAGAAGTCTGGAGGTCCTGGAGAAGATTCAGCAAGAGATCTTTGATAAGATAGGCCAGTGTAACACATCTCTCGATATTACCCCTTGTCATCACACCATCTGTTGTCAGCAAATCAACCTCATGGCTCAAGGGAATTAGCAGATCTTTTGTACAAGCATATGAACATATCAGTTTTTTAAGTTTTGAAATTTCCAGGTCTACTTCTAAACATCTTGTCGAGCACCATTTTCATTCACTTTCTTGAAAGGGACTTAAATTATTTACAACACAAGCTTGAATTTGTAGGTTATTTTGAGTGTCTATTGGGATTTGCTAGAGTGAAGCATGAAGTGCCTTGAAGAGTTTCATTAAATTAAATCATTGAAAGAAATGCTATAGAATGAATTCACCCTGTCTTTAGAGGCTTTCTATCAATTTTTGACTCACACCCCTCTGACATTGAAAGGTGTGCTATTTTTGGACTAAAGGAATGCTTTTTTAGGACTAAAGCTGACTTAGCAGAGGATGGTTTCGATCCATCGACCTCTGGGTTATGGGCCCAGCACGCTTCCACTGCGCCACTCTGCTTTCCCAGCACCCCAGATGGGACTCGAACCTACAATCCCTGGCTTAGGAGGCCAGTGCCTTATCCATTAGGCCACTGGGGCTCTTGCTAAAGCTTGCGGATGTCCAGTACCCACGATGAACGCAACCTATACTTCTGGAATATATCAGAGGGCTCTGTTCTCAGTACAGTCTATTCTAGTCAGACACCTGAGAGACAGAAAAATGAAAAGTCAGTACAATGCTTCAACTCAATTTTGTTTCTGTACTGCTTTGTGCAAACACGACCATAGCTGAAGGGAATTAGCAGATCTTTTGTCATTTCAATCATTATGAATTTCAGTTTCCCTTTCACCCACTGAGCAGGGGACTTAGCAGATCTTTTGTATTTTCAATCTTTCTGGATTTCAGTTTCCCTTTCACCCAATCTTTGACATCCAGTGACATTTGAAAAATCCACACGTTGTTCCGCGTCACCTCTTTTGGCCAAATATGTAGGAGAAGTCTGGAGGTCCTGGAGAAGATTCAGCAAGAGATCTTTGATAAGATAGGCCAGTGTAACACATCTCTCGACATTACCCCTTGTCATCACGCCATCTGTTGTCAGCAAATCAACCTCATGGCTCAAGGGAATTGGCAGATCTTTTGTACAAGCATATGAACATATCAGCTTGGCAAACATGCTTTTAAGTTTTGAAATTTCCAGGTCTACTTCTAAACATCTTGTCGAGCACCATTTTCATTCACTTTCTTGAAAGGGACTTACATTTTTTACAACACAAGCTTGAATTTGTAGGTTATTTTGAGTGTCTATTGGGATTTGCTAGAGTGAAGCATGAAGTGCCTTGAAGAGTTTCATTAAATTAAAACATTGAAAGAAATGCTATAGAGTGAATTCATCCTGTCTTTAGAGGCTTTCTATCAATTTTTGACTCACACCCCTCTGACATTGAAAGGTGTGCTATTTTTGGACTAAAGGAATGCTTTTTTAGGACTAAAGCTGACTTAGCAGAGGATGGTTTCGATCCATCGACCTCTGGGTTATGGGCCCAGCACGCTTCCGCTGCGCCACTCTGCTTTCCCAGCACCCCAGATGGGACTCGAACCCACAAGCCCTGGCTTAGGAGGCCAGTGCCTTATCCATTAGGCCACTGGGGCTCTTGCTAAAGCTTGCGGATGTCCAGTACCCACGATGAACGCAACCTATACTTCTGGAATATATCAGAGGGCTCTGTTCTCAGTACAGTCTATTCTAGTCAGACACCTGAGAGACAGAAAAATGAAAAGTCAGTACAATGCTTCAACTCAATTTTGTTTCTGTACTGCTTTGTGCAAACACGACCATAGCTGAAGGGAATTAGCAGATCTTTTGTCATTTCAATCATTATGAATTTCAGTTTCCCTTTCACCCACTGAGCAGGGGACTTAGCAGATCTTTTGTATTTTCAATCTTTCTGGATTTCAGTTTCCCTTTCACCCAATCTTTGGCATCCAGTGACATTTGAAAAATCCACACGTTGTTCCGCGTCACCTCTTTTGGCCAAATATGTAGGAGAAGTCTGGAGGTCCTGGAGAAGATTCAGCAAGAGATCTTTGATAAGATAGGCCAGTGTAACACATCTCTCGACATTACCCCTTGTCATCACGCCATCTGTTGTCAGCAAATCAACCTCATGGCTCAAGGGAATTAGCAGATCTTTTGTACAAGCATATGAACATATCAACTTGGCAAACATGCTTTTAAGTTTTGAAATTTCCAGGTCTACTTCTAAACATCTTGTCGAGCACCATTTTCATTCACTTTCTTGAAAGGGACTTAAATTTTTTACAACACAAGCTTGAATTTGTAGGTTATTTTGAGTGTCTATTGGGATTTGCTAGAGTGAAGCATGAAGTCCCTTGAAGAGTTTCATTAAATTAAAACATTGAAAGAAATGCTATAGAGTGAATTCACCCTGTCTTTAGAGGCTTTCTATCAATTTTTGACTCACACCCCTCTGACATTGAAAGGTGTGCTATTTTTGGACTAAAGGAATGCTTTTTTAGGACTAAAGCTGACCTAGCAGAGGATGGTTTCGATCCATCGACCTCTGGGTTATGGGCCCAGCACGCTTCCGCTGCGCCACTCTGCTTTCCCTGCACCCCAGATGGGACTCGAACCCACAATCCCTGGCTTAGGAGGCCAGTGCCTTATCCATTAGGCCACTGGGGCTCTTGCTAAAGCTTGCGGATGTCCAGTACCCACGATGAACGCAACCTATACTTCTGGAATATATCAGAGGGCTCTGTTCTCAGTACAGTCTATTCTAGTCAGACACCTGAGAGACAGAAAAATGAAAAGTCAGTACAATGCTTCAACTCAATTTTGTTTCTGTACTGCTTTGTGCAAACACGACCATAGCTGAAGGGAATTAGCAGATCTTTTGTCATTTCAATCATTATGAATTTCAGTTTCCCTTTCACCCACTGAGCAGGGGACTTAGCAGATCTTTTGTATTTTCAATCTTTCTGGATTTCAGTTTCCCTTTCACCCAATCTTTGGCATCCAGTGACATTTGAAAAATCCACACGTTGTTCCGCGTCACCTCTTTTGGCCAAATATGTAGGAGAAGTCTGGAGGTCCTGGAGAAGATTCAGCAAGAGATCTTTGATAAGATAGGCCAGTGTAACACATCTCTCGACATTACCCCTTGTCATCACGCCATCTGTTGTCAGCAAATCAACCTCATGGCTCAAGGGAATTAGCAGATCTTTTGTACAAGCATATGAACATATCAACTTGGCAAACATGCTTTTAAGTTTTGAAATTTCCAGGTCTACTTCTAAACATCTTGTCGAGCACCATTTTCATTCACTTTCTTGAAAGGGACTTACATTTTTTACAACACAAGCTTGAATTTGTAGGTTATTTTGAGTGTCTATTGGGATTTGCTAGAGTGAAGCATGAAGTGCCTTGAAGAGTTTCATTAAATTAAAACATTGAAAGAAATGCTATAGAGTGAATTCATCCTGTCTTTAGAGGCTTTCTATCAATTTTTGACTCACACCCCTCTGACATTGAAAGGTGTGCTATTTTTGGACTAAAGGAATGCTTTTTTAGGACTAAAGCTGACTTAGCAGAGGATGGTTTCGATCCATCGACCTCTGGGTTATGGGCCCAGCACGCTTCCGCTGCGCCACTCTGCTTTCCCAGCACCCCAGATGGGACTCGAACCCACAATCCCTGGCTTAGGAGGCCAGTGCCTTATCCATTAGGCCACTGGGGCTCTTGCTTAAGCTTGCGGATGTCCAGTACCCACGATGAACGCAACCTATACTTCTGGAATATATCAGAGGGCTCTGTTCTCAGTACAGTCTATTCTAGTCAGACACCTGAGAGACAGAAAAATGAAAAGTCAGTACAATGCTTCAACTCAATTTTGTTTCTGTACTGCTTTGTGCAAACACGACCATAGCTGAAGGGAATTAGCAGATCTTTTGTCATTTCAATCATTATGAATTTCAGTTTCCCTTTCACCCACTGAGCAGAGGACTTAGCAGATCTTTTGTATTTTCAATCTTTCTGGATTTCAGTTTCCCTTTCACCCAATCTTTGACATCCAGTGACATTTGAAAAATACACACGTTGTTCCGCGTCACCTCTTTTGGCCAAATATGTAGAAGTCTGGAGGTCCTGGAGAAGATTCAGCAAGAGATCTTTGATAAGATAGGCCAGTGTAACACATCTCTCGACATTACCCCTTGTCATCACGCCATCTGTTGTCAGCAAATCAACCTCATGGCTCAAGGGAATTAGCAGATCTTTTGTCATTTCAATCATTATGAATTTCAGTTTCCCTTTCACCCACTGAGCAGAGGACTTAGCAGATCTTTTGTATTTTCAATCTTTCTGGATTTCAGTTTCCCTTTCACCCAATCTTTGACATCCAGTGACATTTGAAAAATACACACGTTGTTCCGCGTCACCTCTTTTGGCCAAATATGTAGAAGTCTGGAGGTCCTGGAGAAGATTCAGCAAGAGATCTTTGATAAGATAGGCCAGTGTAACACATCTCTCGACATTACCCCTTGTCATCACGCCATCTGTTGTCAGCAAATCAACCTCATGGCTCAAGGGAATTAGCAGATCTTTTGTACAAGCATATGAACATATCAACTTGGCAAACATGCTTTTAAGTTTTGAAATTTCCAGGTCTACTTCTAAACATCTTGTCGAGCACCATTTTCATTCACTTTCTTGAAAGGGACTTACATTTTTTACAACACAAGCTTGAATTTGTAGGTTATTTTGAGTGTCTATTGGGATTTGCTAGAGTGAAGCATGAAGTGCCTTGAAGAGTTTCATTAAATTAAAACATTGAAAGAAATGCTATAGAGTGAATTCACCCTGTCTTTAGAGGCTTTCTATCAATTTTTGACTCACACCCCTCTGACATTGAAAGGTGTGCTATTTTTGGACTAAAGGAATGCTTTTTTAGGACTAAAGCTGACTTAGCAGAGGATGGTTTCGATCCATCGACCTCTGGGTTATGGGCCCAGCACGCTTCCGCTGCGCCACTCTGCTTTCCCAGCACCCCAGATGGGACTCGAACTCACATTCCCTGGCTTAGGAGGCCAGTGCCTTATGCATTAGGCCACTGGGGCTCTTGCTAAAGCTTGCGGATGTCCAGTACCCACGATGAACGCAACCTATACTTCTGGAATATATCAGAGGGCTCTGTTCTCAGTACAGTCTGTTCTAGTCAGACACCTGAGAGACAGAAAAATGAAAAGTCAGTACAATGCTTCAACTCAATTTTGTTTCTGTACTGCTTTGTGCAAACACGACCATAGCTGAAGGGAATTAGCAGATATTTTGTCATTTCAATCATTATGAATTTCAGTTTCCCTTTCACCCACTGAGCAGGGGACTTAGCAGATCTTTTGTATTTTCAATCTTTCTGGATTTCAGTTTCCCTTTCACCCAATCTTTGACATCCAGTGACATTTGAAAAATCCACACGTTGTTCCGCGTCACCTCTTTTGGCCAAATATGTAGAAGTCTGGAGGTCCTGGAGAAGATTCAGCAAGAGATCTTTGATAAGATAGGCCAATGTAACACATCTCTCGACATTACCCCTTGTCATCACGCCATCTGTTGTCAGCAAATCAACCTCATGGCTCAAGGGAATTGGCAGATCTTTTGTACAAGCATATGAACATATCAGCTTGGCAAACATGCTTTTAAGTTTTGAAATTTCCAGGTCTACTTCTAAACATCTTGTCGAGCACCATTTTCATTCACTTTCTTGAAAGGGACTTAAATTTTTTACAACACAAGCTTGAATTTGTAGGTTATTTTGAGTGTCTATTGGGATTTGCTAGAGTGAAGCATGAAGTGCCTTGAAGAGTTTCATTAAATTAAAACATTGAAAGAAATGCTATAGAGTGAATTCACCCTGTCTTTAGAGGCTTTCTATCAATTTTTGACTCACACCCCTCTGACATTGAAAGGTGTGCTATTTTTGGACTAAAGGAATGCTTTTTTAGGACTAAAGCTGACTTAGCAGAGGATGGTTTCGATCCATCGACCTCTGGGTTATGGGCCCAGCACGCTTCCGCTGCGCCACTCTGCTTTCCCAGCACCCCAGATGGGACTCGAACTCACATTCCCTGGCTTAGGAGGCCAGTGCCTTATGCATTAGGCCACTGGGGCTCTTGCTAAAGCTTGCGGATGTCCAGTACCCACGATGAACGCAACCTATACTTCTGGAATATATCAGAGGGCTCTGTTCTCAGTACAGTCTGTTCTAGTCAGACACCTGAGAGACAGAAAAATGAAAAGTCAGTACAATGCTTCAACTCAATTTTGTTTCTGTACTGCTTTGTGCAAACACGACCATAGCTGAAGGGAATTAGCAGATATTTTGTCATTTCAATCATTATGAATTTCAGTTTCCCTTTCACCCACTGAGCAGGGGACTTAGCAGATCTTTTGTATTTTCAATCTTTCTGGATTTCAGTTTCCCTTTCACCCAATCTTTGACATCCAGTGACATTTGAAAAATCCACACGTTGTTCCGCGTCACCTCTTTTGGCCAAATATGTAGAAGTCTGGAGGTCCTGGAGAAGATTCAGCAAGAGATCTTTGATAAGATAGGCCAATGTAACACATCTCTCGACATTACCCCTTGTCATCACGCCATCTGTTGTCAGCAAATCAACCTCATGGCTCAAGGGAATTGGCAGATCTTTTGTACAAGCATATGAACATATCAGCTTGGCAAACATGCTTTTAAGTTTTGAAATTTCCAGGTCTACTTCTAAACATCTTGTCGAGCACCATTTTCATTCACTTTCTTGAAAGGGACTTAAATTTTTTACAACACAAGCTTGAATTTGTAGGTTATTTTGAGTGTCTATTGGGATTTGCTAGAGTGAAGCATGAAGTGCCTTGAAGAGTTTCATTAAATTAAAACATTGAAAGAAATGCTATAGAGTGAATTCACCCTGTCTTTAGAGGCTTTCTATCAATTTTTGACTCACACCCCTCTGACATTGAAAGGTGTGCTATTTTTGGACTAAAGGAATGCTTTTTTAGGACTAAAGCTGACTTAGCAGAGGATGGTTTCGATCCATCGACCTCTGGGTTATGGGCCCAGCACGCTTCCGCTGCGCCACTCTGCTTTCCCAGCACCCCAGACGGGACTCGAACCCACAATCCCTGGCTTAGGAGGCCAGTGCCTTATCCATTAGGCCACTGGGGCTCTTGCTAAAGCTTGCGGATGTCCAGTACCCACGATGAACGCAACCTATACTTCTGGAATATATCAGAGGGCTCTGTTCTCAGTACAGTCTGTTCTAGTCAGACACCTGAGAGACAGAAAAATGAAAAGTCAGTACAATGCTTCAACTCAATTTTGTTTCTGTACTGCTTTGTGCAAACACGACCATAGCTGAAGGGAATTAGCAGATCTTTTGTCATTTCAATCATTATGAATTTCAGTTTCCCTTTCACCCACTGAGCAGGGGACTTAGCAGATCTTTTGTATTTTCAATCTTTCTGGATTTCAGTTTCCCTTTCACCCAATCTTTGACATCCAGTGACACTTGAAAAATCCACACGTTGTTCCGCGTCACCTCTTTTGGCCAAATATGTAGAAGTCTGGAGGTCCTGGAGAAGATTCAGCAAGAGATCTTTGATAAGATAGGCCAATGTAACACATCTCTCGACATTACCCCTTGTCATCACGCCATCTGTTATCAGCAAATCAACCTCATGGCTCAAGGGAATTGGCAGATCTTTTGTACAAGCATATGAACATATCAGCTTGGCAAACATGCTTTTAAGTTTTGAAATTTCCAGGTCTACTTCTAAACATCTTGTCGAGCACCATTTTCATTCACTTTCTTGAAAGGGACTTAAATTTTTTACAACACAAGCTTGAATTTGTAGGTTATTTTGAGTGTCTATTGGGATTTGCTAGAGTGAAGCATGAAGTGCCTTGAAGAGTTTCATTAAATTAAAACATTGAAAGAAATGCTATAGAGTGAATTCACCCTGTCTTTAGAGGCTTTCTATCAATTTTTGACTCACACCCCTCTGACATTGAAAGGTGTGCTATTTTTGGACTAAAGGAATGCTTTTTTAGGACTAAAGCTGACTTAGCAGAGGATGGTTTCGATCCATCGACCTCTGGGTTATGGGCCCAGCACGCTTCCACTGCGCCACTCTGCTTTCCCAGCACCCCAGATGGGACTCGAACCTACAATCCCTGGCTTAGGAGGCCAGTGCCTTATCCATTAGGCCACTGGGGCTCTTGCTAAAGCTTGCGGATGTCCAGTACCCACGATGAACGCAACCTATACTTCTGGAATATATCAGAGGGCTCTGTTCTCAGTACAGTCTATTCTAGTCAGACACCTGAGAGACAGAAAAATGAAAAGTCAGTACAATGCTTCAACTCAATTTTGTTTCTGTACTGCTTTGTGCAAACACGACCATAGCTGAAGGGAATTAGCAGATCTTTTGTCATTTCAATCATTATGAATTTCAGTTTCCCTTTCACCCACTGAGCAGGGGACTTAGCAGATCTTTTGTATTTTCAATCTTTCTGGATTTCAGTTTCCCTTTCACCCAATCTTTGACATCCAGTGACATTTGAAAAATCCACACGTTGTTCCGCGTCACCTCTTTTGGCCAAATATGTAGGAGAAGTCTGGAGGTCCTGGAGAAGATTCAGCAAGAGATCTTTGATAAGATAGGCCAGTGTAACACATCTCTCGACATTACCCCTTGTCATCACGCCATCTGTTGTCAGCAAATCAACCTCATGGCTCAAGGGAATTGGCAGATCTTTTGTACAAGCATATGAACATATCAGCTTGGCAAACATGCTTTTAAGTTTTGAAATTTCCAGGTCTACTTCTAAACATCTTGTCGAGCACCATTTTCATTCACTTTCTTGAAAGGGACTTACATTTTTTACAACACAAGCTTGAATTTGTAGGTTATTTTGAGTGTCTATTGGGATTTGCTAGAGTGAAGCATGAAGTGCCTTGAAGAGTTTCATTAAATTAAAACATTGAAAGAAATGCTATAGAGTGAATTCATCCTGTCTTTAGAGGCTTTCTATCAATTTTTGACTCACACCCCTCTGACATTGAAAGGTGTGCTATTTTTGGACTAAAGGAATGCTTTTTTAGGACTAAAGCTGACTTAGCAGAGGATGGTTTCGATCCATCGACCTCTGGGTTATGGGCCCAGCACGCTTCCGCTGCGCCACTCTGCTTTCCCAGCACCCCAGATGGGACTCGAACCCACAAGCCCTGGCTTAGGAGGCCAGTGCCTTATCCATTAGGCCACTGGGGCTCTTGCTAAAGCTTGCGGATGTCCAGTACCCACGATGAACGCAACCTATACTTCTGGAATATATCAGAGGGCTCTGTTCTCAGTACAGTCTATTCTAGTCAGACACCTGAGAGACAGAAAAATGAAAAGTCAGTACAATGCTTCAACTCAATTTTGTTTCTGTACTGCTTTGTGCAAACACGACCATAGCTGAAGGGAATTAGCAGATCTTTTGTCATTTCAATCATTATGAATTTCAGTTTCCCTTTCACCCACTGAGCAGGGGACTTAGCAGATCTTTTGTATTTTCAATCTTTCTGGATTTCAGTTTCCCTTTCACCCAATCTTTGGCATCCAGTGACATTTGAAAAATCCACACGTTGTTCCGCGTCACCTCTTTTGGCCAAATATGTAGGAGAAGTCTGGAGGTCCTGGAGAAGATTCAGCAAGAGATCTTTGATAAGATAGGCCAGTGTAACACATCTCTCGACATTACCCCTTGTCATCACGCCATCTGTTGTCAGCAAATCAACCTCATGGCTCAAGGGAATTAGCAGATCTTTTGTACAAGCATATGAACATATCAACTTGGCAAACATGCTTTTAAGTTTTGAAATTTCCAGGTCTACTTCTAAACATCTTGTCGAGCACCATTTTCATTCACTTTCTTGAAAGGGACTTAAATTTTTTACAACACAAGCTTGAATTTGTAGGTTATTTTGAGTGTCTATTGGGATTTGCTAGAGTGAAGCATGAAGTCCCTTGAAGAGTTTCATTAAATTAAAACATTGAAAGAAATGCTATAGAGTGAATTCACCCTGTCTTTAGAGGCTTTCTATCAATTTTTGACTCACACCCCTCTGACATTGAAAGGTGTGCTATTTTTGGACTAAAGGAATGCTTTTTTAGGACTAAAGCTGACCTAGCAGAGGATGGTTTCGATCCATCGACCTCTGGGTTATGGGCCCAGCACGCTTCCGCTGCGCCACTCTGCTTTCCCTGCACCCCAGATGGGACTCGAACCCACAATCCCTGGCTTAGGAGGCCAGTGCCTTATCCATTAGGCCACTGGGGCTCTTGCTAAAGCTTGCGGATGTCCAGTACCCACGATGAACGCAACCTATACTTCTGGAATATATCAGAGGGCTCTGTTCTCAGTACAGTCTATTCTAGTCAGACACCTGAGAGACAGAAAAATGAAAAGTCAGTACAATGCTTCAACTCAATTTTGTTTCTGTACTGCTTTGTGCAAACACGACCATAGCTGAAGGGAATTAGCAGATCTTTTGTCATTTCAATCATTATGAATTTCAGTTTCCCTTTCACCCACTGAGCAGGGGACTTAGCAGATCTTTTGTATTTTCAATCTTTCTGGATTTCAGTTTCCCTTTCACCCAATCTTTGGCATCCAGTGACATTTGAAAAATCCACACGTTGTTCCGCGTCACCTCTTTTGGCCAAATATGTAGGAGAAGTCTGGAGGTCCTGGAGAAGATTCAGCAAGAGATCTTTGATAAGATAGGCCAGTGTAACACATCTCTCGACATTACCCCTTGTCATCACGCCATCTGTTGTCAGCAAATCAACCTCATGGCTCAAGGGAATTAGCAGATCTTTTGTACAAGCATATGAACATATCAACTTGGCAAACATGCTTTTAAGTTTTGAAATTTCCAGGTCTACTTCTAAACATCTTGTCGAGCACCATTTTCATTCACTTTCTTGAAAGGGACTTACATTTTTTACAACACAAGCTTGAATTTGTAGGTTATTTTGAGTGTCTATTGGGATTTGCTAGAGTGAAGCATGAAGTGCCTTGAAGAGTTTCATTAAATTAAAACATTGAAAGAAATGCTATAGAGTGAATTCATCCTGTCTTTAGAGGCTTTCTATCAATTTTTGACTCACACCCCTCTGACATTGAAAGGTGTGCTATTTTTGGACTAAAGGAATGCTTTTTTAGGACTAAAGCTGACTTAGCAGAGGATGGTTTCGATCCATCGACCTCTGGGTTATGGGCCCAGCACGCTTCCGCTGCGCCACTCTGCTTTCCCAGCACCCCAGATGGGACTCGAACCCACAATCCCTGGCTTAGGAGGCCAGTGCCTTATCCATTAGGCCACTGGGGCTCTTGCTTAAGCTTGCGGATGTCCAGTACCCACGATGAACGCAACCTATACTTCTGGAATATATCAGAGGGCTCTGTTCTCAGTACAGTCTATTCTAGTCAGACACCTGAGAGACAGAAAAATGAAAAGTCAGTACAATGCTTCAACTCAATTTTGTTTCTGTACTGCTTTGTGCAAACACGACCATAGCTGAAGGGAATTAGCAGATCTTTTGTCATTTCAATCATTATGAATTTCAGTTTCCCTTTCACCCACTGAGCAGAGGACTTAGCAGATCTTTTGTATTTTCAATCTTTCTGGATTTCAGTTTCCCTTTCACCCAATCTTTGACATCCAGTGACATTTGAAAAATACACACGTTGTTCCGCGTCACCTCTTTTGGCCAAATATGTAGAAGTCTGGAGGTCCTGGAGAAGATTCAGCAAGAGATCTTTGATAAGATAGGCCAGTGTAACACATCTCTCGACATTACCCCTTGTCATCACGCCATCTGTTGTCAGCAAATCAACCTCATGGCTCAAGGGAATTAGCAGATCTTTTGTCATTTCAATCATTATGAATTTCAGTTTCCCTTTCACCCACTGAGCAGAGGACTTAGCAGATCTTTTGTATTTTCAATCTTTCTGGATTTCAGTTTCCCTTTCACCCAATCTTTGACATCCAGTGACATTTGAAAAATACACACGTTGTTCCGCGTCACCTCTTTTGGCCAAATATGTAGAAGTCTGGAGGTCCTGGAGAAGATTCAGCAAGAGATCTTTGATAAGATAGGCCAGTGTAACACATCTCTCGACATTACCCCTTGTCATCACGCCATCTGTTGTCAGCAAATCAACCTCATGGCTCAAGGGAATTAGCAGATCTTTTGTACAAGCATATGAACATATCAACTTGGCAAACATGCTTTTAAGTTTTGAAATTTCCAGGTCTACTTCTAAACATCTTGTCGAGCACCATTTTCATTCACTTTCTTGAAAGGGACTTACATTTTTTACAACACAAGCTTGAATTTGTAGGTTATTTTGAGTGTCTATTGGGATTTGCTAGAGTGAAGCATGAAGTGCCTTGAAGAGTTTCATTAAATTAAAACATTGAAAGAAATGCTATAGAGTGAATTCACCCTGTCTTTAGAGGCTTTCTATCAATTTTTGACTCACACCCCTCTGACATTGAAAGGTGTGCTATTTTTGGACTAAAGGAATGCTTTTTTAGGACTAAAGCTGACTTAGCAGAGGATGGTTTCGATCCATCGACCTCTGGGTTATGGGCCCAGCACGCTTCCGCTGCGCCACTCTGCTTTCCCAGCACCCCAGATGGGACTCGAACTCACATTCCCTGGCTTAGGAGGCCAGTGCCTTATGCATTAGGCCACTGGGGCTCTTGCTAAAGCTTGCGGATGTCCAGTACCCACGATGAACGCAACCTATACTTCTGGAATATATCAGAGGGCTCTGTTCTCAGTACAGTCTGTTCTAGTCAGACACCTGAGAGACAGAAAAATGAAAAGTCAGTACAATGCTTCAACTCAATTTTGTTTCTGTACTGCTTTGTGCAAACACGACCATAGCTGAAGGGAATTAGCAGATATTTTGTCATTTCAATCATTATGAATTTCAGTTTCCCTTTCACCCACTGAGCAGGGGACTTAGCAGATCTTTTGTATTTTCAATCTTTCTGGATTTCAGTTTCCCTTTCACCCAATCTTTGACATCCAGTGACATTTGAAAAATCCACACGTTGTTCCGCGTCACCTCTTTTGGCCAAATATGTAGAAGTCTGGAGGTCCTGGAGAAGATTCAGCAAGAGATCTTTGATAAGATAGGCCAATGTAACACATCTCTCGACATTACCCCTTGTCATCACGCCATCTGTTGTCAGCAAATCAACCTCATGGCTCAAGGGAATTGGCAGATCTTTTGTACAAGCATATGAACATATCAGCTTGGCAAACATGCTTTTAAGTTTTGAAATTTCCAGGTCTACTTCTAAACATCTTGTCGAGCACCATTTTCATTCACTTTCTTGAAAGGGACTTAAATTTTTTACAACACAAGCTTGAATTTGTAGGTTATTTTGAGTGTCTATTGGGATTTGCTAGAGTGAAGCATGAAGTGCCTTGAAGAGTTTCATTAAATTAAAACATTGAAAGAAATGCTATAGAGTGAATTCACCCTGTCTTTAGAGGCTTTCTATCAATTTTTGACTCACACCCCTCTGACATTGAAAGGTGTGCTATTTTTGGACTAAAGGAATGCTTTTTTAGGACTAAAGCTGACTTAGCAGAGGATGGTTTCGATCCATCGACCTCTGGGTTATGGGCCCAGCACGCTTCCGCTGCGCCACTCTGCTTTCCCAGCACCCCAGATGGGACTCGAACTCACATTCCCTGGCTTAGGAGGCCAGTGCCTTATGCATTAGGCCACTGGGGCTCTTGCTAAAGCTTGCGGATGTCCAGTACCCACGATGAACGCAACCTATACTTCTGGAATATATCAGAGGGCTCTGTTCTCAGTACAGTCTGTTCTAGTCAGACACCTGAGAGACAGAAAAATGAAAAGTCAGTACAATGCTTCAACTCAATTTTGTTTCTGTACTGCTTTGTGCAAACACGACCATAGCTGAAGGGAATTAGCAGATATTTTGTCATTTCAATCATTATGAATTTCAGTTTCCCTTTCACCCACTGAGCAGGGGACTTAGCAGATCTTTTGTATTTTCAATCTTTCTGGATTTCAGTTTCCCTTTCACCCAATCTTTGACATCCAGTGACATTTGAAAAATCCACACGTTGTTCCGCGTCACCTCTTTTGGCCAAATATGTAGAAGTCTGGAGGTCCTGGAGAAGATTCAGCAAGAGATCTTTGATAAGATAGGCCAATGTAACACATCTCTCGACATTACCCCTTGTCATCACGCCATCTGTTGTCAGCAAATCAACCTCATGGCTCAAGGGAATTGGCAGATCTTTTGTACAAGCATATGAACATATCAGCTTGGCAAACATGCTTTTAAGTTTTGAAATTTCCAGGTCTACTTCTAAACATCTTGTCGAGCACCATTTTCATTCACTTTCTTGAAAGGGACTTAAATTTTTTACAACACAAGCTTGAATTTGTAGGTTATTTTGAGTGTCTATTGGGATTTGCTAGAGTGAAGCATGAAGTGCCTTGAAGAGTTTCATTAAATTAAAACATTGAAAGAAATGCTATAGAGTGAATTCACCCTGTCTTTAGAGGCTTTCTATCAATTTTTGACTCACACCCCTCTGACATTGAAAGGTGTGCTATTTTTGGACTAAAGGAATGCTTTTTTAGGACTAAAGCTGACTTAGCAGAGGATGGTTTCGATCCATCGACCTCTGGGTTATGGGCCCAGCACGCTTCCGCTGCGCCACTCTGCTTTCCCAGCACCCCAGACGGGACTCGAACCCACAATCCCTGGCTTAGGAGGCCAGTGCCTTATCCATTAGGCCACTGGGGCTCTTGCTAAAGCTTGCGGATGTCCAGTACCCACGATGAACGCAACCTATACTTCTGGAATATATCAGAGGGCTCTGTTCTCAGTACAGTCTGTTCTAGTCAGACACCTGAGAGACAGAAAAATGAAAAGTCAGTACAATGCTTCAACTCAATTTTGTTTCTGTACTGCTTTGTGCAAACACGACCATAGCTGAAGGGAATTAGCAGATCTTTTGTCATTTCAATCATTATGAATTTCAGTTTCCCTTTCACCCACTGAGCAGGGGACTTAGCAGATCTTTTGTATTTTCAATCTTTCTGGATTTCAGTTTCCCTTTCACCCAATCTTTGACATCCAGTGACACTTGAAAAATCCACACGTTGTTCCGCGTCACCTCTTTTGGCCAAATATGTAGAAGTCTGGAGGTCCTGGAGAAGATTCAGCAAGAGATCTTTGATAAGATAGGCCAATGTAACACATCTCTCGACATTACCCCTTGTCATCACGCCATCTGTTATCAGCAAATCAACCTCATGGCTCAAGGGAATTGGCAGATCTTTTGTACAAGCATATGAACATATCAGCTTGGCAAACATGCTTTTAAGTTTTGAAATTTCCAGGTCTACTTCTAAACATCTTGTCGAGCACCATTTTCATTCACTTTCTTGAAAGGGACTTAAATTTTTTACAACACAAGCTTGAATTTGTAGGTTATTTTGAGTGTCTATTGGGATTTGCTAGAGTGAAGCATGAAGTGCCTTGAAGAGTTTCATTAAATTAAAACATTGAAAGAAATGCTATAGAGTGAATTCACCCTGTCTTTAGAGGCTTTCTATCAATTTTTGACTCACACCCCTCTGACATTGAAAGGTGTGCTATTTTTGGACTAAAGGAATGCTTTTTTAGGACTAAAGCTGACTTAGCAGAGGATGGTTTCGATCCATCGACCTCTGGGTTATGGGCCCAGCACGCTTCCGCTGCGCCACTCTGCTTTCCCAGCACCCCAGATGGGACTCGAACCCACAATCCCTGGCTTAGGAGGCCAGTGCCTTATCCATTAGGCCACTGGGGCTCTTGCTAAAGCTTGCGGATGTCCAGTACCCACGATGAACGCAACCTATACTTCTGGAATATATCAGAGGGCTCTGTTCTCAGTACAGTCTGTTCTAGTCAGACACCTGAGAGACAGAAAAATGAAAAGTCAGTACAATGCTTCAACTCAATTTTGTTTCTGTACTGCTTTGTGCAAACACGACCATAGCTGAAGGGAATTAGCAGATCTTTTGTCATTTCAATCATTATGAATTTCAGTTTCCCTTTCACCCACTGAGCAGGGGACTTAGCAGATCTTTTGTATTTTCAATCTTTCTGGATTTCAGTTTCCCTTTCACCCAATCTTTGACATCCAGTGACATTTGAAAAATCCACACGTTGTTCCGCGTCACCTCTTTTGGCCAAATATGTAGAAGTCTGGAGGTCCTGGAGAAGATTCAGCAAGAGATCTTTGATAAGATAGGCCAATGTAACACATCTCTCGACATTACCCCTTGTCATCACGCCATCTGTTGTCAGCAAATCAACCTCATGGCTCAAGGGAATTAGCAGATCTTTTGTACAAGCATACGAACATATCAACTTGGCAAACATGCTTTTAAGTTTTGAAATTTCCAGGTCTACTTCTAAACATCTTGTCGAGCACCATTTTCATTCACTTTCTTGAAAGGGACTTAAATTTTTTACAACACAAGCTTGAATTTGTAGGTTATTTTGAGTGTCTATTGGGATTTGCTAGAGTGAAGCATGAAGTGCCTTGAAGAGTTTCATTAAATTAAAACATTGAAAGAAATGCTATAGAGTGAATTCACCCTGTCTTTAGAGGCTTTCTATCAATTTTTGACTCACACCCCTCTGACATTGAAAGGTGTGCTATTTTTGGACTAAAGGAATGCTTTTTTAGGACTAAAGCTGACTTAGCAGAGGATGGTTTCGATCCATCGACCTCTGGGTTATGGGCCCAGCACGCTTCCGCTGCGCCACTCTGCTTTCCCAGCACCCCAGATGGGACTCGAACCCACATTCCCTGGCTTAGGAGGCCAGTGCCTTATCCATTAGGCCACTGGGGCTCTTGCTAAAGCTTGCGGATGTCCAGTACCCACGATGAACGCAACCTATACTTCTGGAATATATCAGAGGGCTCTGTTCTCAGTACAGTCTATTCTAGTCAGACACCTGAGAGACAGAAAAATGAAAAGTCAGTACAATGCTTCAACTCAATTTTGTTTCTGTACTGCTTTGTGCAAACACGACCATAGCTGAAGGGAATTAGCAGATCTTTTGTCATTTCAATCATTATGAATTTCAGTTTCCCTTTCACCCACTGAGCAGGGGACTTAGCAGATCTTTTGTATTTTCAATCTTTCTGGATTTCAGTTTCCCTTTCACCCAATCTTTGACATCCAGTGACATTTGAAAAATCCACACGTTGTTCCGCGTCACCTCTTTTGGCCAAATATGTAGGAGAAGTCTGGAGGTCCTGGAGAAGATTCAGCAAGAGATCTTTGATAAGATAGGCCAATGTAACACATCTCTCGACATTACCCCTTGTCATCACGCCATCTGTTATCAGCAAATCAACCTCATGGCTCAAGGGAATTGGCAGATCTTTTGTACAAGCATATGAACATATCAGCTTGGCAAACATGCTTTTAAGTTTTGAAATTTCCAGGTCTACTTCTAAACATCTTGTCGAGCACCATTTTCATTCACTTTCTTGAAAGGGACTTAAATTTTTTACAACACAAGCTTGAATTTGTAGGTTATTTTGAGTGTCTATTGGGATTTGCTAGAGTGAAGCATGAAGTGCCTTGAAGAGTTTCATTAAATTAAAACATTGAAAGAAATGCTATAGAGTGAATTCACCCTGTCTTTAGAGGCTTTCTATCAATTTTTGACTCACACCCCTCTGACATTGAAAGGTGTGCTATTTTTGGACTAAAGGAATGCTTTTTTAGGACTAAAGCTGACTTAGCAGAGGATGGTTTCGATCCATCGACCTCTGGGTTATGGGCCCAGCACGCTTCCACTGCGCCACTCTGCTTTCCCAGCACCCCAGATGGGACTCGAACCTACAATCCCTGGCTTAGGAGGCCAGTGCCTTATCCATTAGGCCACTGGGGCTCTTGCTAAAGCTTGCGGATGTCCAGTACCCACGATGAACGCAACCTATACTTCTGGAATATATCAGAGGGCTCTGTTCTCAGTACAGTCTATTCTAGTCAGACACCTGAGAGACAGAAAAATGAAAAGTCAGTACAATGCTTCAACTCAATTTTGTTTCTGTACTGCTTTGTGCAAACACGACCATAGCTGAAGGGAATTAGCAGATCTTTTGTCATTTCAATCATTATGAATTTCAGTTTCCCTTTCACCCACTGAGCAGGGGACTTAGCAGATCTTTTGTATTTTCAATCTTTCTGGATTTCAGTTTCCCTTTCACCCAATCTTTGACATCCAGTGACATTTGAAAAATCCACACGTTGTTCCGCGTCACCTCTTTTGGCCAAATATGTAGAAGTCTGGAGGTCCTGGAGAAGATTCAGCAAGAGATCTTTGATAAGATAGGCCAATGTAACACATCTCTCGACATTACCCCTTGTCATCACGCCATCTGTTATCAGCAAATCAACCTCATGGCTCAAGGGAATTGGCAGATCTTTTGTACAAGCATATGAACATATCAGCTTGGCAAACATGCTTTTAAGTTTTGAAATTTCCAGGTCTACTTCTAAACATCTTGTCGAGCACCATTTTCATTCACTTTCTTGAAAGGGACTTAAATTTTTTACAACACAAGCTTGAATTTGTAGGTTATTTTGAGTGTCTATTGGGATTTGCTAGAGTGAAGCATGAAGTGCCTTGAAGAGTTTCATTAAATTAAAACATTGAAAGAAATGCTATAGAGTGAATTCACCCTGTCTTTAGAGGCTTTCTATCAATTTTTGACTCACACCCCTCTGACATTGAAAGGTGTGCTATTTTTGGACTAAAGGAATGCTTTTTTAGGACTAAAGCTGACTTAGCAGAGGATGGTTTCGATCCATCGACCTCTGGGTTATGGGCCCAGCACGCTTCCGCTGCGCCACTCTGCTTTCCCAGCACCCCAGATGGGACTCGAACCCACAATCCCTGGCTTAGGAGGCCAGTGCCTTATCCATTAGGCCACTGGGGCTCTTGCTAAAGCTTGCGGATGTCCAGTACCCACGATGAACGCAACCTATACTTCTGGAATATATCAGAGGGCTCTGTTCTCAGTACAGTCTGTTCTAGTCAGACACCTGAGAGACAGAAAAATGAAAAGTCAGTACAATGCTTCAACTCAATTTTGTTTCTGTACTGCTTTGTGCAAACACGACCATAGCTGAAGGGAATTAGCAAATCTTTTGTCATTTCAGTCATTATGAATTTCAGTTTCCCTTTCACCCACTGAGCAGGGGACTTAGCAGATCTTTTGTATTTTCAATCTTTCTGGATTTCAGTTTCCCTTTCACCCAATCTTTGATATCCAGTGACATTTGAAAAATCCACACGTTGTTCCGCGTCACCTCTTTTGGCCAAATATGTAGGAGAAGTCTGGAGGTCCTGGAGAAGATTCAGCAAGAGATCTTTGATAAGATAGGCCAGTGTAACACATCTCTCGACATTACCCCTTGTCATCACGCCATCTGTTGTCAGCAAATCAACCTCATGGCTCAAGGGAATTAGCAGATCTTTTGTACAAGCATATGAACTTGGCAAACATGCTTTTAAGTTTTGAAATTTCCAGGTCTACTTCTAAACATCTTGTCGAGCACCATTTTCATTCACTTTCTTGAAAGGGACTTACATTTTTTACAACACAAGCTTGAATTTGTAGGTTATTTTGAGTGTCTATTGGGATGTGCTAGAGTGAAGCATGAAGTGCCTTGAAGAGTTTCATTAAATTAAAACATTGAAAGAAATGCTATAGAGTGAATTCACCCTGTCTTTAGAGGCTTTCTATCAATTTTTGACTCACACCCCTCTGACATTGAAAGGTGTGCTATTTTTGGACTAAAGGAATGCTTTTTTAGGACTAAAGCTGACCTAGCAGAGGATGGTTTCGATCCATCGACCTCTGGGTTATGGGCCCAGCACGCTTCCGCTGCGCCACTCTGCTTTCCCTGCACCCCAGATGGGACTCGAACCCACAATCCCTGGCTTAGGAGGCCAGTGCCTTATCCATTAGGCCACTGGGGCTCTTGCTAAAGCTTGCGGATGTCCAGTACCCACGATGAACGCAACCTATACTTCTGGAATATATCAGAGGGCTCTGTTCTCAGTACAGTCTATTCTAGTCAGACACCTGAGAGACAGAAAAATGAAAAGTCAGTACAATGCTTCAACTCAATTTTGTTTCTGTACTGCTTTGTGCAAACACGACCATAGCTGAAGGGAATTAGCAGATCTTTTGTCATTTCAATCATTATGAATTTCAGTTTCCCTTTCACCCACTGAGCAGGGGACTTAGCAGATCTTTTGTATTTTCAATCTTTCTGGATTTCAGTTTCCCTTTCACCCAATCTTTGGCATCCAGTGACATTTGAAAAATCCACACGTTGTTCCGCGTCACCTCTTTTGGCCAAATATGTAGGAGAAGTCTGGAGGTCCTGGAGAAGATTCAGCAAGAGATCTTTGATAAGATAGGCCAGTGTAACACATCTCTCGACATTACCCCTTGTCATCACGCCATCTGTTGTCAGCAAATCAACCTCATGGCTCAAGGGAATTAGCAGATCTTTTGTACAAGCATATGAACATATCAACTTGGCAAACATGCTTTTAAGTTTTGAAATTTCCAGGTCTACTTCTAAACATCTTGTCGAGCACCATTTTCATTCACTTTCTTGAAAGGGACTTACATTTTTTACAACACAAGCTTGAATTTGTAGGTTATTTTGAGTGTCTATTGGGATTTGCTAGAGTGAAGCATGAAGTGCCTTGAAGAGTTTCATTAAATTAAAACATTGAAAGAAATGCTATAGAGTGAATTCATCCTGTCTTTAGAGGCTTTCTATCAATTTTTGACTCACACCCCTCTGACATTGAAAGGTGTGCTATTTTTGGACTAAAGGAATGCTTTTTTAGGACTAAAGCTGACTTAGCAGAGGATGGTTTCGATCCATCGACCTCTGGGTTATGGGCCCAGCACGCTTCCGCTGCGCCACTCTGCTTTCCCAGCACCCCAGATGGGACTCGAACCCACAATCCCTGGCTTAGGAGGCCAGTGCCTTATCCATTAGGCCACTGGGGCTCTTGCTTAAGCTTGCGGATGTCCAGTACCCACGATGAACGCAACCTATACTTCTGGAATATATCAGAGGGCTCTGTTCTCAGTACAGTCTATTCTAGTCAGACACCTGAGAGACAGAAAAATGAAAAGTCAGTACAATGCTTCAACTCAATTTTGTTTCTGTACTGCTTTGTGCAAACACGACCATAGCTGAAGGGAATTAGCAGATCTTTTGTCATTTCAATCATTATGAATTTCAGTTTCCCTTTCACCCACTGAGCAGAGGACTTAGCAGATCTTTTGTATTTTCAATCTTTCTGGATTTCAGTTTCCCTTTCACCCAATCTTTGACATCCAGTGACATTTGAAAAATACACACGTTGTTCCGCGTCACCTCTTTTGGCCAAATATGTAGAAGTCTGGAGGTCCTGGAGAAGATTCAGCAAGAGATCTTTGATAAGATAGGCCAGTGTAACACATCTCTCGACATTACCCCTTGTCATCACGCCATCTGTTGTCAGCAAATCAACCTCATGGCTCAAGGGAATTAGCAGATCTTTTGTCATTTCAATCATTATGAATTTCAGTTTCCCTTTCACCCACTGAGCAGAGGACTTAGCAGATCTTTTGTATTTTCAATCTTTCTGGATTTCAGTTTCCCTTTCACCCAATCTTTGACATCCAGTGACATTTGAAAAATACACACGTTGTTCCGCGTCACCTCTTTTGGCCAAATATGTAGAAGTCTGGAGGTCCTGGAGAAGATTCAGCAAGAGATCTTTGATAAGATAGGCCAGTGTAACACATCTCTCGACATTACCCCTTGTCATCACGCCATCTGTTGTCAGCAAATCAACCTCATGGCTCAAGGGAATTAGCAGATCTTTTGTACAAGCATATGAACATATCAACTTGGCAAACATGCTTTTAAGTTTTGAAATTTCCAGGTCTACTTCTAAACATCTTGTCGAGCACCATTTTCATTCACTTTCTTGAAAGGGACTTACATTTTTTACAACACAAGCTTGAATTTGTAGGTTATTTTGAGTGTCTATTGGGATTTGCTAGAGTGAAGCATGAAGTGCCTTGAAGAGTTTCATTAAATTAAAACATTGAAAGAAATGCTATAGAGTGAATTCACCCTGTCTTTAGAGGCTTTCTATCAATTTTTGACTCACACCCCTCTGACATTGAAAGGTGTGCTATTTTTGGACTAAAGGAATGCTTTTTTAGGACTAAAGCTGACTTAGCAGAGGATGGTTTCGATCCATCGACCTCTGGGTTATGGGCCCAGCACGCTTCCGCTGCGCCACTCTGCTTTCCCAGCACCCCAGATGGGACTCGAACTCACATTCCCTGGCTTAGGAGGCCAGTGCCTTATGCATTAGGCCACTGGGGCTCTTGCTAAAGCTTGCGGATGTCCAGTACCCACGATGAACGCAACCTATACTTCTGGAATATATCAGAGGGCTCTGTTCTCAGTACAGTCTGTTCTAGTCAGACACCTGAGAGACAGAAAAATGAAAAGTCAGTACAATGCTTCAACTCAATTTTGTTTCTGTACTGCTTTGTGCAAACACGACCATAGCTGAAGGGAATTAGCAGATATTTTGTCATTTCAATCATTATGAATTTCAGTTTCCCTTTCACCCACTGAGCAGGGGACTTAGCAGATCTTTTGTATTTTCAATCTTTCTGGATTTCAGTTTCCCTTTCACCCAATCTTTGACATCCAGTGACATTTGAAAAATCCACACGTTGTTCCGCGTCACCTCTTTTGGCCAAATATGTAGAAGTCTGGAGGTCCTGGAGAAGATTCAGCAAGAGATCTTTGATAAGATAGGCCAATGTAACACATCTCTCGACATTACCCCTTGTCATCACGCCATCTGTTGTCAGCAAATCAACCTCATGGCTCAAGGGAATTGGCAGATCTTTTGTACAAGCATATGAACATATCAGCTTGGCAAACATGCTTTTAAGTTTTGAAATTTCCAGGTCTACTTCTAAACATCTTGTCGAGCACCATTTTCATTCACTTTCTTGAAAGGGACTTAAATTTTTTACAACACAAGCTTGAATTTGTAGGTTATTTTGAGTGTCTATTGGGATTTGCTAGAGTGAAGCATGAAGTGCCTTGAAGAGTTTCATTAAATTAAAACATTGAAAGAAATGCTATAGAGTGAATTCACCCTGTCTTTAGAGGCTTTCTATCAATTTTTGACTCACACCCCTCTGACATTGAAAGGTGTGCTATTTTTGGACTAAAGGAATGCTTTTTTAGGACTAAAGCTGACTTAGCAGAGGATGGTTTCGATCCATCGACCTCTGGGTTATGGGCCCAGCACGCTTCCGCTGCGCCACTCTGCTTTCCCAGCACCCCAGACGGGACTCGAACCCACAATCCCTGGCTTAGGAGGCCAGTGCCTTATCCATTAGGCCACTGGGGCTCTTGCTAAAGCTTGCGGATGTCCAGTACCCACGATGAACGCAACCTATACTTCTGGAATATATCAGAGGGCTCTGTTCTCAGTACAGTCTGTTCTAGTCAGACACCTGAGAGACAGAAAAATGAAAAGTCAGTACAATGCTTCAACTCAATTTTGTTTCTGTACTGCTTTGTGCAAACACGACCATAGCTGAAGGGAATTAGCAGATCTTTTGTCATTTCAATCATTATGAATTTCAGTTTCCCTTTCACCCACTGAGCAGGGGACTTAGCAGATCTTTTGTATTTTCAATCTTTCTGGATTTCAGTTTCCCTTTCACCCAATCTTTGACATCCAGTGACACTTGAAAAATCCACACGTTGTTCCGCGTCACCTCTTTTGGCCAAATATGTAGAAGTCTGGAGGTCCTGGAGAAGATTCAGCAAGAGATCTTTGATAAGATAGGCCAATGTAACACATCTCTCGACATTACCCCTTGTCATCACGCCATCTGTTATCAGCAAATCAACCTCATGGCTCAAGGGAATTGGCAGATCTTTTGTACAAGCATATGAACATATCAGCTTGGCAAACATGCTTTTAAGTTTTGAAATTTCCAGGTCTACTTCTAAACATCTTGTCGAGCACCATTTTCATTCACTTTCTTGAAAGGGACTTAAATTTTTTACAACACAAGCTTGAATTTGTAGGTTATTTTGAGTGTCTATTGGGATTTGCTAGAGTGAAGCATGAAGTGCCTTGAAGAGTTTCATTAAATTAAAACATTGAAAGAAATGCTATAGAGTGAATTCACCCTGTCTTTAGAGGCTTTCTATCAATTTTTGACTCACACCCCTCTGACATTGAAAGGTGTGCTATTTTTGGACTAAAGGAATGCTTTTTTAGGACTAAAGCTGACTTAGCAGAGGATGGTTTCGATCCATCGACCTCTGGGTTATGGGCCCAGCACGCTTCCGCTGCGCCACTCTGCTTTCCCAGCACCCCAGATGGGACTCGAACCCACAATCCCTGGCTTAGGAGGCCAGTGCCTTATCCATTAGGCCACTGGGGCTCTTGCTAAAGCTTGCGGATGTCCAGTACCCACGATGAACGCAACCTATACTTCTGGAATATATCAGAGGGCTCTGTTCTCAGTACAGTCTGTTCTAGTCAGACACCTGAGAGACAGAAAAATGAAAAGTCAGTACAATGCTTCAACTCAATTTTGTTTCTGTACTGCTTTGTGCAAACACGACCATAGCTGAAGGGAATTAGCAGATCTTTTGTCATTTCAATCATTATGAATTTCAGTTTCCCTTTCACCCACTGAGCAGGGGACTTAGCAGATCTTTTGTATTTTCAATCTTTCTGGATTTCAGTTTCCCTTTCACCCAATCTTTGACATCCAGTGACATTTGAAAAATCCACACGTTGTTCCGCGTCACCTCTTTTGGCCAAATATGTAGAAGTCTGGAGGTCCTGGAGAAGATTCAGCAAGAGATCTTTGATAAGATAGGCCAATGTAACACATCTCTCGACATTACCCCTTGTCATCACGCCATCTGTTGTCAGCAAATCAACCTCATGGCTCAAGGGAATTAGCAGATCTTTTGTACAAGCATACGAACATATCAACTTGGCAAACATGCTTTTAAGTTTTGAAATTTCCAGGTCTACTTCTAAACATCTTGTCGAGCACCATTTTCATTCACTTTCTTGAAAGGGACTTAAATTTTTTACAACACAAGCTTGAATTTGTAGGTTATTTTGAGTGTCTATTGGGATTTGCTAGAGTGAAGCATGAAGTGCCTTGAAGAGTTTCATTAAATTAAAACATTGAAAGAAATGCTATAGAGTGAATTCACCCTGTCTTTAGAGGCTTTCTATCAATTTTTGACTCACACCCCTCTGACATTGAAAGGTGTGCTATTTTTGGACTAAAGGAATGCTTTTTTAGGACTAAAGCTGACTTAGCAGAGGATGGTTTCGATCCATCGACCTCTGGGTTATGGGCCCAGCACGCTTCCGCTGCGCCACTCTGCTTTCCCAGCACCCCAGATGGGACTCGAACCCACATTCCCTGGCTTAGGAGGCCAGTGCCTTATGCATTAGGCCACTGGGGATCTTGCTAAAGCTTGCGGATGTCCAGTACCCACGATGAACGCAACCTATACTTCTGGAATATATCAGAGGGCTCTGTTCTCAGTACAGTCTGTTCTAGTCAGACACCTGAGAGACAGAAAAATGAAAAGTCAGTACAATGCTTCAACTCAATTTTGTTTCTGTACTGCTTTGTGCAAACACGACCATAGCTGAAGGGAATTAGCAGATCTTTTGTCATTTCAATCATTATGAATTTCAGTTTCCCT